>NW_005842768.1:664090-721023 GCF_000455745.1 Alligator sinensis
TCTTTCCTGCCTATGCAGGGGGTCGGACTCGATGATCTATTGAGGTCCCTTCCGACCCTAGAATCTATGAACCTATGAACCTATGACAGGTGTCCTCTATTTCAGACCTGGAAATATGGTAACCCTAGTATAACAGAAGAGGAAGGGAAAGCTAACTATCTTGTTAGCCATTTTCAAATGCAGGAGGACTGGGGTTAAGTCATATTGTTGAGACCCACTGGATTGGGAGTTCCAGCTAAGAGGGTTGATTTACTAATATGGTTTTCCCAAGCTGTACTGTTTTCCCCCTTCCCTGACCCCAGTAAGGTTCTCTTTGTTTTAAAACCTTGGACTACTTGTGAGTATTGATCACAGTGAGCTATCACACAATGTTATACAGTTTTTCAGGTTTCTGGATGGGAGCGTGAGTTAAATGAGGTGGGTAATGAACCATATCCTTTTTTTATTACCAAAACAGCACCTGGCAGAAGGGCTACAATTTTTGTGGAGCTAAATCCTGCCATTTCCTGTTGGAGGTATATTGGTTGTTGTGGAAATGAGTAGCATAAACTGTGTGTTGGCAATTACAAACACTAATTTGGCTTCAGATAACCAAGAAAGGTTAATTCAGATTTGGGATTACACTGCTGTGCTTCTAAAACAGAATAGCATACCCATCTAGATACTTGTAGCACACGTCTTAGGTGGTTTCACACATCCCCGTTTATTTTGTAGTTTTGGGGAGCATGGTAGAATGGCAGTGGCCCCTGTGTCTTCTCTCTTTCATGCCCACATGCAGGACTGTGTGAAGAACTGATTTTTTGGTTCAGACCTCAAACCAAAAAAACAGGGCTGTGCAAAATTTCGCCTAGCATTTTGTTTTGAAACTGTTTTGAGCCTAAAACAGCGAAATCAAAATGAAACAAAAGCCTTCAAAACAGCTTTGAAGCGAAACAAGGGAACTCAAAACCTTTTGAAACAGGCTTACTGGCTTCAGCACTGGTTTCAGCCGGCAGCACCCGCTTCCTGTCATCTGGCAGGCAGATCGAGGGCTCGCCTGCACCCCTGGGAGTGCTGCGGGGGCTGTGCTGGAGTCCTCCTGGGGCTGTGGGCCCCGAATCTGCCTGCCAGATGACAGACTAATGCCGGGAACAGACCACACACTGCGCCAGGAAGATTGGTGCTGCTGTTGGCCCCATGGCAGCACCCGGCTCCTGTCACCCAGCAGGCAGATCAGGGACATGCACCACTGGGAGGACTCCAGCACAGTCCTTGCAGCCTTCCTGGGGGTGCCAGCAGGCCCCCAATCTGCCTGGCAGCTGACAGAACGCAGGTGCTGTCGCCTAGGGCCAGT
Source organism: Alligator sinensis (assembly GCF_000455745.1). Taxonomy (NCBI): domain Eukaryota; kingdom Metazoa; phylum Chordata; order Crocodylia; family Alligatoridae; genus Alligator; species Alligator sinensis. Next base: position 665,424 of record NW_005842768.1, read on the forward strand.
GGAAGCCAGGGCCATCCCTGGCGGGGAGGGCGTGAATCGGGGTGACTGCCCCAGGCCCTGCGCTTTGGGAGACCCTGCGGATCCAGGTGGTGTGACCATGGCAACTCTGCACCACTGCTTGTGGTGGCATCACATCTTGCTGCTTACTACCCCTCCTGCTGCCACGGGGTCCTCACTGCCCCCCCTCTGCCACCACCACTGGTGGCAGTGGTAGTGGCTTTGCATCCAGGGCACACAGGATCGGGGCAGGGGCAGGTCCCCACTGGCAACAGGCAGCAGCACCCAACTCCTGTCATCCAGGAGGCAGATCGGGGCCCACCAGCACCCCCAGGAGGGCTGCAGGGGCTGTGGCTGGTTGGGCGTGCCCCCGATCTGCCTGCCACATGACAGGAGCCAGGTGCTGCTGCCTGTAGTCAGTGGCAGCACTGACCTTCCTGGAGCTGGGTGCGAGCTATGCCCATTGCCAGTCTGTCACCTCACAGGCAGATCAGAGGCCCGCAAACCCAGGAGGACTCTGGCACAGCCCGCACAGCTCTCCCGGGGGTGTGGGCGAGCCCCTGATCTTCCTCCCTGCTACATTTTCTGTTTCCCCATAATAACCTATGGGCAGAACATCAAAACAGTTTCAACAAAATGAAATGGAACAGTGGTTTTGAAATGAAACCAAACAAAACTCAAAATGAAACACTGTTCTGTTGAATTGTGAAACGGAAGTTGAGTCGGAATGGTTCTATTTTGCACAGCCGTACCAAAAAAACCGGGAAAAATTGTTTTGGATGGAATGACTTAGTAGCAGCGCAGAGATTGGAATTCAGAAGCTTGTAACTTCCAGACTGACAATGAATTTTCTTGAAGATGCAGCAAAGCCTTCTTCTAATAAGTTCCTATTAAACTGGCAGAATATTCCAGCAATTTTCAAATTGCCTCTTGATTTCAAAAGGCATGTTGCAATACAGTATCTGAGGAAGCCACAAACATTACTTATACTAATTAGAACAGTGGGAATTCTTTGTTATATACTGCTTTCATCACCAAACGTGTTTTCAATTTTCAAAAAATTAGTGCATTTGCTCAAGTTACAGTTCCTACAGAGAATGATGAATTTTGACAGTCACCTCTAGCAGACTAGTAGGAAAGCAGCCTTTATCTTTGTCTCTTATGCTAATCTGGAATGGAAGGCACCAGTCACAAATCCTATTTTCTTCCTTCACTACTGAAATGAGCAGAATTCAATGCTTATTGGTATAATGCAGATCTCAGCCATTACAGGACTTGCAAAGAGATGAACAACATATTCCAGAACATCTAGGAAGTATTACTAATCCCAAGAATTCAAAATTCATGAAATTAGCCCACCCCTTCCAATCTTTTTAATCAATTTTGAGCTCCTTTTTTGCTTCCTAATTCCTGAATCTTTAGATGCACTTGCTTCACATTTTCAGGAATTTTTCTTCAGCTATAATGCCTAGTGTGATACACTGTGACCTTGGGAATGCTTCTGAGAAGCACTCCCAGGGTACTCTCACACCTTTAAGGTCATCCTTCAGCTCCAAACCCCTCTTTGCCTTCTGCTGCTTGACCACTGCAAACCAACTGAGATGCTTCCTAACCTATGACACCTCAGCTATCCCTGTCTCACTGAATCAGCTATTAGCAGAGGGGATACTGCTAGGTAGAAGAATCACACCCTTGTCCAGTCACAAGCTCAGAAAAAATGGATCCCCCTGCTGGAAAAGAGGCCTGCCTGTATGGGTAGGTGCTGTGAGTTAATGCTGACAATTGTGAGATCAATAGATAACAAAAGGTTGTATTATAAAAACAGGAGCAATCATAAGAAGTCAGGTAATCATATGTTGAGGTACAGACCGAGATAAAACAATAAACGAACAAAAGGAAATATTGAACACTAACCTGTTCTTACGCTACACCTTAAACCCAAGGCTGCAGTTCCTATGAACACAAGTTAGAAAGCGGCATCTGCCTCTGACCTTTCCACTATGGCCCCCTAAAATTGCTCCTACAAGCTTGTTTAACTTCTCTCCTGGCTGAGGTCCAACAGCCTTCCACGCACCCAGGAAGCACCCATTGGATTTTCAGGGAATCCGATTAGTTATTTGCAGACATTAAAAACAAAAAAAAGGGCAAAAAAGCAGTGATTTAAACTCAGCACACTCCTGCACCAAGCCCAATACACGCCCAAAAGAGGTATTGCATTAGTTGGACCTGGCTCACCCAGCATCTGTATAGATCAGACACTTTAGTGGGGGGAAGAGGTTTAGTTCTTTTTTCAAATAACTGATTGAATCAGCTTTAGCTAAAAGTGCCAATAAGCCCCACTGAAGCTCTTGATCTATACAGATGCTGTGGAGCCAGGTCAAAGTAAGATGCTGTTTCTTCTGATAAAGTGCATTTGGGGGGGATTTTTAATGTCTTCAAGCAAGCATTATGCATATAACTTCCTCCCCCCCTCCCCGCACCACCAAAAAAAGAGACCCACGTTTACCAAACTAAAAGTTTTTTTTGCTGATATAATTAAGTTCAGGAGAATATGTGCATCCTTGCAGACATAAAGGATACTAATCCAATATCCCTAAGATGTTGTTGAACTTCATTTCCTCCACAGTAAGAAATGTTCTTCCAGTTCTTAGGTGCTATACATGTTAGGGTATCTCCTTTTAAAATGTAAATATGTCACTGTCTGAAAAGGCCTATTCATAACTAAGCACACTCCTGTCAGATGCTAATTCTTAGCAATTGCTGTTGTTCAGCCATTTAGGCTAGAGTCCCTCCCAGGTGCCAAAGAAACTCATAGTTTATCACCTGAAAGTCATTATTATGTGCAATCCTAGCCCTATTATAACATATAAGTAATATATTTTATATCAAATACCACAATGTGTATAAAAGTAAGGGAAATAAATCTAAAAATAGTTTGATGTTACCTATCTATAGAGACTACACATGCCATATCAGTAAAATACATTCAAGAAAACATGCATGATTACCACCCCCCAGACCATAGGGGATGGGTTCATGACAGCTGGAAATCAGATCTTTTTCTTTTTACATTAGAGCTGAGGATTTTCATTCAGTTTCTTGCAAAAAAAACCTCCCAAAAATCATGAGGTTTATAACAGAGTCATAACAGAGTCAACTTTGTTATGACAGATTGGAGATTAGTCATTGTATAGGCTGGCTTCTTTTCAGCGACAAGAACTCACAGATTCCATTTAAGCTACTAAGAGTTTAAGAACAGATTTGCCCAATCTGTATGCAAGTGAACAAGGGAGAATGAGAGAAATAAGAAGAAAGTCAACCTCTTCTTAAGTTGTTTCCTTTGTCCCCAGAGGGCAGGAACACACTCTGAGGAACAGACACTAAGGCCGCTTGTACACATGACACCATTATTATGTATACATGATGAAAATGTCACTTTGTATGGCTTAATGGCATCATGCTGTACACATGCAAGAGTTTGGGGGGTGTTAAATGAGTTTGCATCATTGCAAACTAAATTACATCCTGATATAATTTAGTTTGCAACAGTGTGTTGCAGCTATTAGTCAGCTCACCCCCCAGCTATGGGAAAGGCGGGCAGGCTCCACAGAAAAAAAGAATTGGGCCCCTCATCTGATGAAGGCACACTTTTCATAGACGAGCCTATGAACTTTGCTTCATCAACTTCCTAGATACAGAAACTCATGGACTCAATACAGACATTGGATTTATGACACACTATAGCCTGACATCTGACTCCCCAAGTACCTCTCCACTTTTACCTGCTACATCCCCCTTCCTCCCCCTCCCCCATCCCAACCCGTCCCTCACCCCCTGACACCTCAATTTACATTTTCACTGACTGGCTTTCTTGCATGCAGACCAGCCTATGGCTTGTTTACTATTCATTCCACCCAGAAAGAGCGCATACACCAACTCCAGATGCTTCCTCAGCCTGATGAAGGGTTTTTAAACCCAAAAGCTTGCTAAGATATATTTCTTCAACTATTCAATTAGTCTAATAAAGGATATCAGATTGACCCAAAGAACCTTGTCTGCTCATGTCCTTAGATCAACATGGCTAAAACTTAGACCCCTTAACACACACACGTGATACAAGTTTTGCTTTCAACAATTTGAGGGACACATTCAAAGGAACCCCTGCACCTATGTCCTGGAAACGTGGCAGGCTTCATGCCCTTAGAAGGGGCTACGATTTCTCCTGTTTTCATACAAATCTGCAAAAAAATGACAAAGTTATATGTATTTTAATGATTTCCCATTATAGTCCATTGCCGAATCTCTGAATCAGTGCCCAAAGTCCAAATCTGATTCGGCCAAATAGAATCAGGACAGTGACTCAAATCACCAGTCAAATCGCTATCCCTCTGAATCAGCTGAATCCGAATCCAAATCAAATATGTGCCACTTCACAGAGGCCTAGTGCTTATGAATCTACATAAACATCATATGCCTAGGCTGAAAAGCATGCATCTCCACTCTGCCTATATACCAGTTCAGGTGGGGAAAAGTGTTCTCTTTTATGTGCTTACTGTTTCTTCTTGATACAGTAAATATGTTTGTATAATTGTTCACTTCTCTTTTAGGTCCCATTCAGCTAAACAGTCACTTACACCCCTATGCCGCAAAGCACTAACACATACTGAGTGCCATGGAACTTAAACATCTGTTCTTTAAGTTAAATAGGCACTGAAGTGCATTGCTAAATTAGGTTCTTTAGGCTGATAAGAATTTTGTTACAACTAGATATTTAGAAAATATTTTTTCCACTGAGAAAAAAAAATGTTTTCCTTGACATTTTCAGGAGTTTCATTGATTTAAAATTTTCAGGGAAAACTGAAAAGGTTTCCATTGTTAGATAAAGAATATAAAGAACTGAAGGAAATGTGTTTTTAGTGACAATTTTTGTTTGTGGACAACCCAATCTGACATCAGAAAAGATTCGGCAAAAAAACTTAGTCCAAGTAATGACACCAAGAACGAGGCAATGATACCAAGTACTGAGTGCCTAAACTCCCATTGTGAGTTAAAAGTTCTCAAAACCCCTGAGCGTCAGGCCCCTGTTCATTATAATTTAACATCTTGTACCACTGTTCAGGTAATTTGTCCGCATTACCTTTCTTTCAGTTTAGCTGAATGAATATGTTATAGGACCTTGTCAAGTTTGTCTTCAGAACAAGTTTTTTAGAGAAGAATTTATTAAGAGTATCATCTCACAGGTTTGAAATTAAATCTGTTTAATCTAAAACCACTACATTACTGTTTAACAAGCTAATCTTGTAAGCTAGTAAATTATTGCTTAGAAGCATTTGAAAACTCATATTTATGTTACAGCAAAGAGGTTTACCTTTCATGCAGTATATTTTAACTGTCCTCTGAAAAATTACATTAATGGATTTTCATGTGATACAATGCATGTTACACAGATAACATCTTGTTTATGTCAGGTAGTGTTGTGTAAAGAATTGTAGGTAATGTTTTTAAAACATAAATCCCTGACATTAAAAAGCATTGCGGTGTTTGTGTGATTTGATCAGGGAATTTAGTACAGAGCCAACTCCATAAGAGATATTTCAAAGCAGAAAATGGAGTATGCTGATTAGTATAGATAGGAGAGATGGTATAGAATAAGAGGGTGGGGTAACTCTCAAACCAGTGTGAAGAGGTTTTTCTGTTGGTATCAGCTGATGTATCAGTACTAGGCATATTTAGCAAAATGCTGCGTGCTCCAGATTTAAAATTCAGAGCTGTTAAGTACCAGTTTGTGGACAAGTAGGCCAGGTCCGCAGGAGAAGAGGTGTGTCTTTGCAGCAGCACAAATAGTAGTGGCACAAATTTGTGCCGCTACTTTGTGCTGCAGCGCATGCCCCTACCCATGTGCTTTGCAGTGGGACAGTGTCCTGCTGCTCCATGTGCTGCAGGGGAGGGCTGGTTTGGGCACAAGGTGTCTCAGCAGGGGCTAGCCAGCCTCAACACTGAGGTACTTGGTGCTCTGGCCAGACAGTGAGTGGCACATGGAGACAGGGAGCAGGCAGCCCAGGGAACTGTAGGGATGGCAGGGGGACAGTGTGCCTTGAGACAAAGGAACAGACAGCCTTGGGTTGGCTGCTCCCCCATCTCTTTGTGCCTCAGCACAGGGGCTCCACTGTGGACCCCTCACATTGAGGCACATGGAGCCCCAGACATCCATGGCACAGCTGCCTGGGTGCAGTGTGCCTCAGTACAGGGGAGTAAGTAGCCCAGGGCTGCCTGCTCCTCTGTCTCCATGTGCCTCAGCACAGGGGCTCCACCGCTCTACGTGCTAGGGCAGGGAGAGCCAGCTGCAGCACAGGGTGCCTCAGTGCGGGGTTAGCTGGCAGGCAGCCCCAGTACTGAGGCACCCTATGTCCCCACCAGCTGGGGAGCAGCACATGAAGATCAGGGAGCAGGCAGCTCAGGGTGTCCCCGCACTGAGGCACCTTGCCCCCCAGCCAGCCATTCCCCAGCTGGCTGGGGCACAGTGTGCCTCAAGACAGGGGAGCAAACAGCCCTGGGCTTGCTGTTCCCCTGTCTCAAGGCACATCTAGCAAGCTGATCTGCAGCTGCCTGGGATGCAGTGTGCTTCAGCGTGGGGGCTCCATGTGCCTTAGTGCAGGGGATCCACAGTGGAGCCACTGGGCCATAAAGAGACGGGAGCAGAAAGTGGGCTGCATGCTTCCCATACTAGAGGCATCCTGCGCCCCAGCCAGGGAGCAGCTGGCTGGGGTGCAGAGTGCCTCAGCATGGGGGCTCCGCAGCACGCGGAGATTGGGGGAGCAGGCAGCCTGTCTCTGCATTTGTCTTGGCTCACTCCACTTTGGCATGGTTCATGACACCTTTTTCCAGGGTTTGTTTTTGGGTTTTTTTGCGGGGGGAGGGTTGCTACTGGAAAATCGCAGTAGTAAATTTTGCCCTGGCACTGCAAATTAGTAGCAATGCGCACTGATTGACATGTAACTCATGTGGTTTCCAGCACAACAAACCACATGTGCCTGCACGTCTGAATCCAGCCATAGTAGATGTTTCTTGGTGAAGTGATATTAAGTTTTAGGGTGTCTACTGTGGAGTTTGTTGTTATATTTTCTGAGTTGTTTGTCTGTTGTTGCAAGCCACTTGTCTAGATAAAGCAGGATATAAATCTAAATAGTAAGAAGAACAGCAGCAATGATAATGATAATGTGGCGATTTATATATGTATGTTTTTGTGTCTTAATTTATAGGATCATTGGGATGATTGCATTAACATAACCTATAAAATATTTGACAGAATCTCTGGACTATGAACTGTGACCTGGAAATATGGGCAATTCCCAGAAAGCCAAAATCCATTGTCTAAATTGTTTGTCAGTACTTGTGAGTCAAAGTACAAAGGGAAATGAAATCATTCTGATATGTTTACTGAGATGGCCTCAGTCTGCCATTATCAGTCTTGTTCTTCATCGTCTCGCTCGCTCTCCCTTTCTCTCGCTCTCTTTTTGTTACACTACTGTATTGTAAATCAGGACTACTCCACTGAAGACATTAGAAACACTAATGGTGGAAATGGGAATTGAATCAGGCTACACGTCTTACATGTTGGTCATCATAATAGTTTTGATGGACTTTTAACCAAAGGCTACAAAGTTTAAAAGCTTAAACTAATTTGTGAAGGAGTTGTCCTAAAGCAAATCTACTGATTCTCTCATCGGTTTTGTATAGCTCCATGAATATAGCTTTGGTTCATACTTTCTAAGCTCCTATAGAATCCTGTGAAGATATCCCATCAAAAGCAATAAAGACAGTTTGACTGTTCATATTTTATTGATACCTTGGAATCTCAAGGTTTTTCTTATTTCTTTCGTATATCTTTATAAAGACAGAGTTATTCATAATTCCCAGACTATTAACAAGACCAATCACCAAGTTACTAAGACACAGCTAACAGAATTTTGCCATATTTTGAATCCTCCAGGCTCCAAGAAGCTTTTATTTGTGATTTGAATTTAAAGTTTATCACATTTCACAGCAAGACTGTCAATGCATCCTCATGCTTCACTGCAATGACCTCTTCTTTATGTGAAATCATTGCCATAAAGCAAGGGGACACCAGGAAAGGACTCCACTGGGGAAAAAGTAGTAAAACAAAGTGAACAGGAAAAATCTGGATACAGAGCTGAATCTTGTGGCTCTGAAATTAAACAAAAGCTTGGAGAACCTCTAAAATGATTTATTGTAAAGAAGAGAAGCAGTAAGAACCACAATTTTAAACTGCAAAACAGTTATTAACCAATAATTTTTAAGTGTTTGTAGAAAGCAATAAACTCTCTTACAGCAATTCAATAAACCTGCCTATGTATGGGCATAAATTGTTTATAAAATCTGTGGTTGTACAGAACGATATTAAGGGCAATGCATGATATTTTCTGGTCTATATATATAAAAAAAAAAATCCTTGCAAACCCCTGTCTTTTTTAGATAGTCAGTGGCCATGTACAGATATTACACTTCTACTGGAAGAGTCCCTGCTCTCCTAGTAGAAATTAGAAACATACAATGTTCATTCAGTTTCTCACAGAGGAAACATGCCGCCTCTAGGACAAAGATCTTCCAGGATGGAAGATCCCCTTGTTAGAGAGTTTCCCTCACAAACACAGTCGCTTGTATGATTCTGTTTGACTCCTCTATGACCCAAAGCAGTTGAGCAGCAGCTTCCCCTGTGCTTTCTTCCGACCAAGGTCACCCGAGTCTAGTGAAGGAGTGCGAGGCATTGCTTCACTGCTCCCTGCCCATTCCAAAGACTGGGCTGTACCTTGTCTGAGGAATGGGCTGGGGAGGGGCAATGCCCCACTGCTGCGTTCCCGTCCCCATCCGGTGCAGGGCTCTGCAAGTGCTGCAGGGGTCGGAGCAGGGAACTGATCAACTTCCCCCTGCATAGCAAGTTCAGAGCTGGCACCTACAGCCTTGTGCAGCTGTGGTCACCAGTTTTAACAATGCAGTGATGGGGAAATCCAATCAGTTTCCTTCCCCACACCACCCTAGGTGGCACTGGCAGGCCTGCCACTGCTGGCTTTGAATGTGCTGTAGAGGGGGGGACCTGATCTGCTTCTCCCATGGAGCACTTGCAGAGCCATGTTTCCAGGGGCACACCCTAATCTGGGGAATGGGTGGAGGACATTGCCACACTGCCTCATTCCCACCTTTTCTGATCTATGAGAGAAGAGTGAACCAGAGGGGAAGGGTTCCTCACCCATTCTCCAGACCAGGGCATCTCTGGTCCAGGGAGGTGCAAGGACTCTTTGCCTGCCACTCTACTTCCCTCTGGGAATGGGAAGAGTGGAGAAACCACTGCTCCCTACACCTTCCCAGGACCAGAATCACCCTAATCTGAGAACAGGGAAGGGGGTGGTACCAGAAGGAACACCTGGAAATTTCTCCACCATGAGAAATGAACACCTGTTCATAGCTTTTCCCCTCTTTTTTGGTGAAGTTATTTTTCATTCAGCTATATCTAACTTTTAGGAAATGTTGCTTAAAATTTAGCCTACCATTATTGAAAAAGTTCCTATGGCATTTACAGGCATTTTGGACACTTGCTTATGAAAAACCAAGATGAGACCTCCAACATGACAGATTTTCAGTAAGCCCTCAAAGAATCTGTCCTTTCCGAACCTACCTTTTATTTTCTTTCTGAAGTAGTTGTAAAATGTATATATGCCTTCAAACATATTAACATTAAAGCTGCCCCTACACACACATTTAAATGTACACTGTATAGTTTTCAACAGTTATCACAGTCGCCTATAAAAGTAAAACTTTTCCATGTAGTTTACTCTATGTTTTTTTCAGACACTCAATTTGTTCACTCCTAAATAGTAAAAAAAGTAGTTTCGTGACAGAGCTGAGAAGTAGAAGATTTTTTAAAATGGAAAAATAAAACACCTTTTAAACATTAAGGCTGTTTCTTTATACATAAGTAAATGCAGTTTGAGAAATATAAATGTAATATTAAAAGGGCCAACTATCAGAGAACATGTGTGTGAAGGGAAAGGGGTGGGATAAGGGTCATAATGGAAGATAACTCATGAATTTTGAAGTTAGATTTTAATATGACAGTAAATATGTTTTGTTGCTTATAACATATCACCTCTTGCTTTTTTCTCATGCATGCTCTTATATCCCTCATCACTCAGAGAGAAAAAAAAAAAGTATAGGATGGACAATAGGGGAAGCTTTTGAGATTGATTTTTTTCTAATAAATAAATAAAATAAAATACATCCCCCCCACATATCTTTTTTTCAGTAGTAATCAGAACTTCAACCTTGCTGAACTGTAGTTCCAATTTTCCCATTCAAACATTGATCAAACAATGTTGACAAGACCTATTCTTCTTAGTCAAATATTTCACTTGTTCTGGATTCCTGCAGGTAACTGGGAAGCTGTGTTTTTTCTTAAGCCATCTGTAGGTTGTATATTTGTGTGCAAACTTTGTCCAGATTCCTTTAGGGAAGGTTTTGGAGCATGTATGGCAATGTGTGCCCCTCAAAAAATGTCTGGAAGTTTGATTCGGTTCAGAAACTGTGGACTATTCACGTTAGGACAAATATTATCAAGCAACTTTTAGTTTAGAAACAAGTCTAAAAATCTCTCCACATGCTGCTGCTGATATTTTTAGGTCTTCCTTTTCTAGATGGATTGTATTTCTAAGTATATTGCCATAATAGAATCTGTTCATGTTTCTGTGTTGTCATTTGCAGTCTTGAGAAAAGTGACATGTGAAGATGATAAAGTATCATTTGCAAAAAAGGTTAACTAATATTTTAATCAAATGTCAAAAGATTTTTGTATTTGAGTTCAGTTTAAGAATTCAGTGTAGATTTTATTTTAAATTTATCCAAAGCTTGTCGCCTATCCCTAATGCCCTATATGGCTAATGTCCCTTAAACGCTGACATTAATGAGATCATATTGTCAGACAGAAAAGTGAGGTCAACATTGGAGAGAAGCTTACAGAGTTAGGATAGTTTCTTACAATAGGAGTACCTGTTATATAGCTGACTATTAGATCTATAGTCTCCTTAGTAATATTAGCAACTAGAATATCATACAAGGACTTAAAGAACATGGAAAAAAAGTATTGCAGAGGGTATCAACATGTTACTTAATTCAGAATGCTAGATAAAGTGATATTATTCCAATGATATGCTGTATATGTGGAGGAAAGCCATGGCTAACAGGACTTAGCACCCACAAACACGGGGCAGCGGGTAGGGCCACAGGGCATCCTGGGTGCAGGCTCCTGGTGGCTACAGTGAGGGAGAAGGGAGAGCTCTGACAGTTGCAGCCTGGCATGTGGATCACTGCCCAGCATGGCAGGCAAGTCTCAGTCTGAAGGGGAAGGAAAGGAGGGGGGCAGATCGAGGCCCCCACAGTGTTGGGATGGAGGGAGTTGGGCAGAGGCAGGGGCAGAGGCTGGGGTGAATGGGGCCCTGGGGTGAGTTGAGGGATGGTCGGAGCCCAGGTGGCTCATCCAGGGGTGCGGGGGGCTCCCACCTCTGCATGCACCCTGGGGGAGGTATGGTGGGGCACGTGCCCCCTGGATTTTTGTGTGGGGCAGAGAAGGGCTGCCGCTGTGGGCTGGGGCTCTGGCCCTGCTGCACTTGCTGCTGCTGTGGGGGCTATGCAACACTATGTGCCTGCTGCGGGCAGGTAACACAACGCAGCCCAGGGGCAGCAGGCACATGGAGTCGGGCCACTCCTAAGGCAGCAGCAGTGGCACACGGAGCCCAGTGCACAGCAGGCAGCTTGCATTTTCCCTGTAAACAAATCTGAGAGGCATATGTCCCCCATGCCTCCCCAGGGGTGGGCACAGTGGTGGGAGCCCCCCACGCTCCGGGACGAGCTGCCCAGGGCTTCGATTGTCCCACAACCTGCCCCAGCCCCAGGGCCCATTCACCCCAGACCCTGCCTCTGCCCTATTCCCTCCCTCAATGTGGGAGCCTTGATCTGCGCCCCCACCCATTCCTTCTCCTCCCACCCCTTCCCCTCCACAGACCTACCTCTGAGGGGGATGTGTGCATGCACGCTCAGCCCCCCAAATAATATTTTCTGCCTCCTCCTATGGTATGCTGGCTACAGATTTTCAAAGCTTTTGATCCCACTCCGCTCTACTACAAAACTGACATTTCCCAAGGCAGTTTTTAAAAACTAAGTGTAGATATTTTTGGCATGTAAGTTTAAGGTGCATCTTTATTTTAAAAACAGGAGTTTGTGGTTTTGACATATACAGACAGGATATCTCAATGGAGGTGAAAACCATTGTTCCTGAGATTAACTGAAGAATTCCAATTCCTTCCTCTATCAGGACTTCTCATGAAAACACTTGGTTACATTAGCCCCTGTCATTTCCCTAAGTCAGTATAAATGAAAATGATTTTTCTATCTTTAGAAACAAAGCTTGTTGATGCTCAAAGGAAGTGTAGGCAATAATAAAAGGCAAAGAAAAAATGTGTGCAGGGTCCAGATCCCTGTTATTTGTTTCTCTGTCATTTGTTATACTGCTTGATGAACAGGTCCATGAAACTGTCAGGCAAAAATGCAGTGTAAGCAGGTATAGTTCTAGTCTTGGTTGGAACAGACTATATGCACACCGTAAATAGTTCAAATGTTCTCCCTTCCTGAGGGTTTACTTTATAGTGATTCACATAACACCACCAAATATAAATTTTAGCTTAAGTTTTTGTCCCCAAGCTTGGCTGTTATTGTGTTTTTCCCCCTGCAAGACCTGTCTCAGAGGCTAGTTCCCACTGTTCAGAAAAATACTGCCCCTCTTCTTGTTGGATGGCATTACAATGGAAAATCTGCTTTTTTGATTCAGCACTAATTACCCTGCACCTTCCTTCACAGGGTTAAGGCACATGCATTTAGGATGACTCAAAAGACCCTTCATTGCTTTCTCTCATCCTGTTATAGGCCACTAAGGCCAGAAAAATGACCTGTAAAAATCTGAAATTCTATACGTTCTTAGTTTTGAAGTGTAAAGATGTTTGTTTAATTTTTTCCTTCCTTACAAAGTTCAGCTGAGGTCCAAAAGTTGACCTGGGTTATTTCTGTCTTTTATATCCACTCTAGAATATCTCCAAGCTTTGGCTCCAAACTTTGTTCCTTAGTCTGTTATAACTGTTCCACACTGATTAACCATTTTAATGATGACAATAGATTCTGAATTGCTCGTCCATGGTTGCATAGGGTCTACTCAGCTAAGGACCTACAAACATTTTTTGTTATTAAATAAGGAACTTTACATAGAAATCAGGAAGACTATATCTGCTTTGGTCACTGTAGGGAGTCAATGCCTGAACAAGATTACAAGATTTGCAATACAAGTGATCAATAAAGATTAAAATGCATGTACAAAGATTCAAGTTCCAGTCTTATTTTCTCCTTTACAACAGAGTTGGCCAACCCACAGCACATGTGCCACATGTGGTACACAGCAGATCAGGGAAGGAGCAAAGAGCAGAGAGCAGAGCAACAGATTGGACAGGGAAGAGAAAGCAAACCACTGGGCTGGGCTGGACAGGTAAGGGGATTGTAGTGGTACTTGGGAAGGATGTGGGACTTTTAGCATGCCTGCCAAAAAAGTTGGCCCCCATTGCTTTACAGATTCCCAAAGCATTTTAAAGCAAAAGCACCTGCTACATTAACTCAGTTTTCTGTAATGGTTTCTGCCCTTTGTTGCATAATTTAACCTGCTCATCTGCTTTCAATGTTACTACAATGGTGAAAATGAAATTGAGGCATGATGCAGAATGTTTGCATTTACTGCTGAAACTAACTGACCTTTATGTAAGGCTGACTGAACACTCGTGATTGATGACAGTTCATAATTCTCACTTCTAAATAGGTAGAGCCACTCTAACGAATACAGATTCATTATTGCATAACAATTTAAATCCAAATCAAACTGCTGTATTTTAATACTTAGGAGGTATCTGTAACGTGGGGCGAGGGAGAGGGGGGGCAAAAAAGCGAGGGGAGAGTCCTTGTTTAGAGTTCAAGGATAAGAAAGGTTTGCCAGAAAATTCTCTGACTATATCACATTTATTGTGTTCTTATGCTTTGTTACAAATGTCAGAGCACCAGAGTTGCATGGAAAGTGAAGCTTAGCTTTTAAAACACTTCCCCTCCCATTTTTTTTTTCTTCCAGACCACACTTAATCATTCCAACAAATACCTAATTGTGTCATGTTTTCTAATTCTGAGTCTTTCATCTTTGCAATGATGATATTACCTGATCAAAAAAAGCCTTGTGTTACAAACTGCTTTATTCTATATTTGGAAAAGTTTTTCAGAGACATTTTTCTTAGGTTGATATGCCCTGCTGTGGAAATTTTTAGAGTATTTTCTATGTTGTGTTTTCATTATGAATTCATTTGACATTCACTGTTCTTTAGCATTGATCAAAATGAACTCCTGTGGTATATATGGGAAATAGAATAGTTTCCCAGGTAGTTTCTAGCAATTTTTAAAGCATTAAATAGAATGAATTAGGTTTTCTTAGAAATGGATTGTTGTCCATTCCATCCAATTTATCTGTATGTGAGTTGGTACTGTAGGTCTTCTCACATGAAATAAAATCCATTAAATAACTGACACATGTTTTCTCTCTGTTTCCTGAATACACATTATATAGAAAGAGAAACAATGCTTGGTAAGAATCTTCCTCATTTTTTTATATTTGTTAAATATTCACCTTGTGTGGAGATTAGTCTACATACTTCTAAGCTGTTTTCTTTAAAATAAGGACTTGGAGGATAAAAAGAAGTTAAAACCTTCAAGCAATTAAATACTGCAAACCTCCTTCCAAGAAGATAGGACAGTGAACAAATAGTTCAGATACCTTGAGATTATTTTGTAGAAAGGAATCATTTAAATGGAAAATGGCATAAAAAATGCTGACTTCTCTGATGAACTGTCAATAGGAGATTTAGGACTCTCTATGTGCCATCAGCAAGTTTTAATTGATTACTGTGTTACCACCCTGGAGTGTGCATAAAATAAAGGTTAGAGAGATCCTGAGGATATCAGCTACCTTTTTGAAGCTGCACAATTAAGGTACAGTACATAATCTGAGTACGAAACCAGCAGTCAAAAGCAAGCTATATATCTGCTTTCACCAAAAAACAGAAGGAGCAGACAGCCTACAAAATGGCTACTCATGGGATAATTAAGGATGGGGAGCTGGCTGCACTAGCAGAGCAGTAGCTGCCCTCACGACTGGATGAGCCCTCTGTCTGCTGGCCTCACCATAGCCTGCACACCCATGGTGCTGTGGCTAGAAGTCAGGGTACTTGACACCTGTCTCTGGGCTTCACCCCCTAGACACCGCCCCTTCCCACCCCACTGCTGCCCATCCCAGGAGAGCACACACAGCATGCACTGTACATGGGCTGTACAGGGGAAAGGGTGCTTTATTGGCAGTAGCTGGGTTGTGTGGTGGAGGGTTTCTGTGGTTTGGAGCGGGGGCAGGGCCTGCTGTGAAGGAACAAGGAGAGAAGGGCTCTATTGTTGGGGAGAGAGGGGCTCTGTTGTTGGGGAGGAAGGAGGGATGGAGTTAGTGTTAGTGGAGGGGTATAAAGTGCGTTTCTGAAGATTGTCTGCAGTGAGTGTGGTGCTGGGGGTGGGCACAGTGGGGCTGAGAGTGGGGCTGTCCATACAGGTGGTCTACAGCGAAGAGTGCAGCCTCTTGCACCCCCTGCTGGCAGGTGTGTGGCTTGCCTGGGACCTCGGTGCAGGGGGCCTGTCACTGTTGCTGCTGCTGCAGCTGGCACTCCTGGTGCTAGGCATCCTCTAACTGCTGTGCCTTCCTCCCAGGCCTTGTGGAAGAGCTCCCCCAGGCCTCATAGATTTTATGCTCACACAGGCCTGGGGGATGTTGCCCTCCATGATGATGACCCAAGGGATGTTGCCCTCCATGACCTTGAGGCAGGTTGTGAATGTGTGCTAGCGTCCCTTCAGGTGGCTGAAGACATACTCCACCAGTTCATGGGTCTGGCCCAGGCACCTGTTGAAGTGTGTTTGGCAAGGGTCCAGTTGGCTGGTATAACACCCCATGAGCCAGGGGAGGAGTAGGTAGGTGGGACCCCCAGTGAGGAGGCTTGGGACCATCACCACACCCAGCTGGAGGTTTGGCACCCCTGGTGCAAAACACCTATACTTCACCAGAGCTAGCAGGGTGGAGTTGCAGAAGACATGGGCATCATGGGTGCTGTCCACCCAACTGGGACTCACACTAGTGAAGGCGCTGCAGTGGTCAACAACAGCCTGGAGCACAACAGAGTGAAAGCCCTGTCAGCTGTAGGAGGGGCAATTGCTGTGGGGCAGGCAGGTAATGAGAATATACATCAATGAAATCGGGGAAGCCCAGGGAATGGTAAAATACTGTGGAGTAAACCCATATAGAAGAAGTGTTGAGTTCTGCAGTTTCTGTTAGCATAAAAGCCCGAAAAGTGTCAAAGGAAATTTGCTTTAATACCTGTTTAAACCAAGGAAAAGTGTCTAAATAAGGAACTTTTTTCTCAGCTCAGTGGCAGCTCCTTTGTCACAAAGACTATTCCTACTATAGTTTGTTCAAAAAAATTGAAGGGCAGTTGCAGGGATCAGGTTTGAAAGATATAGGATAGTACACATTGTTAACATTTCTCCAAAAAAAACCTGTTTCTTGGCTTTTCTTATAGTAAATATTCTTAAATATTAAATATGATTACTATTTAATAGTAAATAGATGCTGTGGAGCTTGTCTATTGTAAAAAAACATAAGCTGTATTGTGATGCTTAAGTGCTTAAAAACTTAAACTGCTCAAAGAATGCATTTTAGTCTGTCATATAAAATATGACAAAGAGTTCCTGGCCTAGACTATGTCCTAGTGAAAGTATAGAGAAACCTTATAAAATATTTTCCTACATTGGATAGATTAGATACTTAGGACTTTTATACACATACTTTTCTGTCTTGCGAGGCGCTGGACATCCGTGGTTTTGGAGCAGACTCAATTAATCAAGTCTGCTCCGCACACGAACTGAGGCAAAATTCGTTGCACCATGTGCAGTTGTATAAGTGGCATAATGCCCATCAATGTGCAGAAAACGGTGGTGGTGCACTTTTAAACTAAAGCACCTCTGATGTGTTTTAGTTAAAAAATGTGGCACCACCATTTTCTCAGTGCTGACGTGCATTTCTCCAGTTATACAACTGCAAGTGTCACAGCACTGGGCACTTTTCAAAGCACCTGGCCCTGCAGTGCTTGCATGTGTAAAAATGCCATTAGGGTGTAAACAGAAGTTGCCTTTGTGCCACTATAAAAAAATATGGTGGCACAAAGACAAAGAAAACATACCTCTTGCCATGCCACAAATATCCCAAATCTGTGGGTGGCCGTGACATAGATGTTATGTTTTGTGCCACAATTTTGTGGCCAATGTCTGTTTGCTTTAAGACAGGAGAGTACAGGCAGGCCAGAACTGCCCACAATCTCAAACTGTCCCAGGCAGGCACTCTCAGGACTTCAGGAGCTGGCTTTCCCTTCTTACAGGCCGCATCTACATGAGCAGCGGACTGTGCAGTTGTAACTGAGCAGTGACTTAGTACTCGCATAGCCAAGTACTAAATGACTGTGCAGTAACCAGTGTTACTGTGGAGTAGCATTTCCTCGTGGTTTTTGTCTGATGCTACAGTGCAATAACAATGAGCTACTGCGCTTTAGCGTCTCATGTAGATACGGCCACAGAGGCTTGCCACGGAGATTCCCCAGGACACATCTTTGCAAGCTGGGAACTTGTTGCCTGTTGTTCCACAGGATCAATGGGCAGGACAACAGGTAACATGCACTTCACTCAGTGAAGTGGATTAGCTGAGCTGGGACACATCCTGGGCCAGTTGACCCATTCCATTTGGTAACCTCTATATATACCCTATTTGTGGATGCTCTCAGTCTCATGAAGATGCTAGGTAGGGGTGGGGGGTCTCAACATAAATTATCTGAGGAAAATATGATGGCATTTAAACATTTGGGGCTCAGTTGCATTTCACTTTACATGCTTGAATAGGACATATGCAGCTACATACCTGTAGTTTTTGGCCCTCTTGTACAACGAAATGGGAAGACCTGCCCGTGGTTTAGTTCAGTGGTGTAGTGGTTAGAGCACTTGCCCAGGGATCAAGAGACTCAGGTCCTAGGCCTGCCTTGCACACAGTGGAACTTACACTTGCATTTTTCTGTTTCACTGTAGTGGTCTGCCCACTAGACTACAGGTGAAGCATTATCCAGACCCTTAACCAGCCTACCTTTCAAACTTTATGCACCTTTCATTTAATATTCATTGTAAACAATGGATAAACATCACTGGGAAATCTCTTCCCCTTTAGAAACAAGAACCCAGGCTAGACTCTAAGGCTTTTTCATCTAGGGAAGCAGCTGTCTAGCTGAGCCGTACACCCTCTAGCTTGTTCTTTTCCTCCTGGCCCCTCCTTTTCCTCTGGCATCTATGACCTTGTAATCATGTCATATTGCCCACTTACAATCTTGTGATTTACCCAGCCTTATAGTTATACCTGGGAGATCCTGGTTTGCTATGTACCTGTGCAGCCAGAGCCCAATGTCCCAGGTGCTTAGGTACCAAAACTGAAGTTACACAGCTCTGTAGTGCCACTTTGGAAAATAATAAAATAGGATTTAGCCTTTCATTTCAGTGCATCTGTTTATCTTGATGTATTTTTAAGTCCTTAAAAATAACAGGATATAATTTATAACAGCTAAGGAGCTTTCTCAATGACAGGTATAACAACATTCCTCTTTATTTTTGTTAGAAAACATTAGGAATGTCTTAACATTGCAAATCATGTCTAAAGAAAAATTATGTGAAATAATAAAACAATGGTCTCACTATTAAATGGAATATATGATGCCTTGGCTTAAGAAAGTTTAGCAAACAAGTTAGATAATATTTATGCCACAGCCTATCACTTTTGTGTTAATCTGGAATAAAGTATTTGACAACTTTATGGCTGTTTCACCCAGGCTAGCCTAAACTGAGCATATTACCTTATAACTTTTCCCTAATAATAGGCCACTTGTTTTGTTTTAATTAGGGAAATTAAGGAATTTCAGAGAATAACTACGAATACAATAATAAGAACATTATATTAAGAATGTGAAGAAGAACTGTGATAGAGTAAGTGCTGTTTCTTTTCAGGATTGGCAGCTTTCATTTAAATTGCAATGATAGAGAATAGCTTGTTTAGATCAGAACAGGACCTTAGAAGTGGATGGGCCCTACTGATACACACCAACTGATGTTCTGTTGAAGCATGTGTTAAGTTTTCTTTTTATAATCTATGTATTCAGGAGAAACAAAATGCAACTGTTACAAGGGTGTTTGAAAAAATTCTGGGAGAACATTTTGCCATCATAAAGTAACATTTTGTTGGAATCAAAACTTTTTGCAGGATTATCTCTTTAATACACACACACATACACACAGTACATTTCAATAATATTGAAAAATTCTGCTTTAATATTTCCAAAATTCATTGTTTGTATCAATTGTCTTGAAATGCATAGTACAGTGGATAATATGTAGTATAATGTAGAGTGAAATATATAGTAACAAATATAAATAACAAAGTAAAAATAAAACCCAAAAGTTTTTTCAGAACAGTTTCAGAGGTCTATGTCCAGAAAAGTAGAGTTCTTTTGTCTCTGCAGCTGATTCAGGGTGTATAAATAAGATGGAATTCTATGTACTACATGACTAAAAGCCTTCTTGATCAAAATGTACAGTAGCAATCATTAAATATATCATGCACAGTGACATTGGGGAAGGCATTGTTCTCCATTCTGCTCAACGGACCATGCTGGAACACTTGTTTCATATCTTGAAACCATTTATGATTGCTGTTAAAGAAGTCAGTGCTTTAGCAGCACCAATGAATCAAATCAAGTTATCCCATTCATCTGTCTGTTAAAAACAAAATATTGGAGAAAATGCAGGCAAACAGAATCTAACTACACCCCAAGTTACATTTTTTTTTTAAATCATTCATCGGTTTGTCAGCACATGTCAGTCACGGAAAAAAGCAGACTGCATTTTAGCTCATTTTTTAGCTCTTTTCTTGCCACTACAAGCTATATTTTTTAAAGGATGGCCTGCACACTTGGAGATGGAGAAAGAAAAAAGGAAGAAGTAGATCAAACCTGGGTTTTTCCTTTGAGTGACTGTCCATTTGCAAATTGCACTCCAGCTGTTCTTAAACCCAGATGTGGAGACATTTTTGCCACCTGTAGCCATGTGACATCCTTGCTCTCTAATGCTAGTGTTTTGTCTCAAGGACATAAAAGGTGGAATGTGGCTATTGCATTTCAAATCCTTCTTGCTATCAGCCTACAGACTGCACCAAACTCTTAATGCTACATGGACACAACACAAAACAGCTCCACCATCCACACAGAGTTAAACCCAGTGGTGTGAGGTGGAGGGAAAGCCAGTGACAGAGCTGCTCTCAGTGAAACCCTGGCTCCAAGTGAAGCCCTGGTGAGCACAGCCTGGTGGCTGGATGCTCCGTCAGCCCCATGGAGCTGAGCCTGGCGGCGTGAGGCAGGGGAGAGCCACTGGTCACAGCTGTGCTCAAAGCCAGGGCTGTGCTCAGAGTAGCTCCACAACTGGCTCTTCCCCACCTCCCGCCACCGAGCTGAGCTCCATGGGGCTGGCAGAGTTGCTTGAAGCACAGCCCTGGCTCTCCTCCACATCCCACCACCTGGCTGCACTCTAAACAGCTCTGCCAGCCCCACGGAGCTCAGCCTGGTGGCAGGAGGCAGAGGAAAGCCACTGCCCAGCACAATGCTCAGAGCTAGGGCTGCACTCCAAGCAGCTCTGCCACTGGCTCTCCACCATCTCCCACCATCAGGCTCAGTTCTGTGGGGCTGCAGAGCCTCCAGCCATCAGGCTGTGCTCACCAGGGCTGCGCTCGTAGCCAGGGCTGCGCCCCAAGCAGTTCCGCCAGCCCCATGGAGCTCAGCTTGGTGGTGGGAGGCAGTGGGAGAGCCAGTGGGAGAGCCACCTAGAGTGCAGCCCTGGCGAGCAGAGCCTGGAAGCTGGAGGCTCTGCAGCCCCATGGAGCTGAGCCTGGTCGCAGGAGGTGGTGGGAGGCAGCAGAGGGCCAGTGGCAGAGCCACTCAGAGCATAGCCCTGGCTCTGAGCACAGCCCTGGTGAGCACAGACCAGCAGCTGGAAGCGCCACCAGCCCCATGGAGCTGAGCCTGGTGGGAGAAGGTTGGAGAGAGCCACTGGCCAGGGCTACGTTTGGAGCCAGGGCTGTGCTCCGAGTGGCTCCGCCACTGGGTCTCCTGCTGCCTCCCACCACCGGGCTGAGCTCCATGGGGTTGGCAGAGCTGCTCGGAGCAGAGCCCTGGCTCTCACCCACCTCCTGCCACCCAGCTGTACTCCGAGCAGCTTTGCCAGCCTACACTAACTATGTATACTTTTGCAATACTTACAATTCAAATATTCTGCTGGCAAAGAATCATTAATTGAAAAATACTGCAAAAAACTCTGATAGAAAGGTAACTTAAAGGCTTTTAAAATCTCTTCATAATTGGCAAGCAGGAATAAAGGTTAAAAATCACTGAAGTTATTAATTGTAAGTTATTCACTAACTTTTAGTTCCTGATAAGTCTTTGACCATTACAGCATCTAACAATTACCTAATTAAACGATTTTGGCCTTTTCAGCTTTGACCTGTTGACTCCAGTGTCAATTGCTTTATTTCAGGGATGTCAACAATATGGTTCACAGGCCAGATGTGCCCTGCAGAGCACCTTCATTCAGCTTCTGGTGCTTTGCCAGCCCCATGGAGTTGAGCCTGGTGGTGGGAGGCCGGGGGAGCCATTGGCCAGGAGAGCACCCAGAGCCAGGGCTTCTGGTGCTGGCCTTGAGTCTCAAGCTGACCCAAGTGCCACATGAGGTGTCTGTTGGACAGCTCCTGAGATACACTTTCTGCAGCACCTCCTTCAGCACCTGCACAGGTCCAGCCTGGGACATCCCTCATGGTCTGGATCCAGCACCTCTGGCACCTGGTCCAGTCAGTCCAGAACTGTGCCACACACAGCACCCACACTGTCTGGACCAGGAAACAAACTCCATGCAGCGCTTGCTACAGCCAGTCTCGGGTGCCTGTTGCACATTTGTACCTGCTCCAGTCAGTTCGGGGTGGATGCTGCATAAAGTGTGGGTACCAGATTGGCTGGAGTATACTGTGTGAGTCCCGGATGGCTGAAGTGGGCACCACCCATGGCTCACATCCCAGAGCGGCCAGACCAGGCACTGGATCTGGCATATAGGGATGGGGGCATTTCATGGGCCGAATCTAGTCCATGGGGCCACCCTGCACTATTTATCTAGTCCCTGGACTGGTCCCATGCCACTCACATGTTTGACACCCTTTATTCAATATATCTCATATTTTGAGCATCTGCCAAGTCAGTACCTCTGTATTGAGTAGCCATGCACATGTTAGCTTTGGAAGCTAATGACAGGTATAAAAAACTGCAGCTCTTAAAACAAAAATGACTGGACACTAGGGCTATGCAAAACAGAGTCATTTTGTTTCAACTTCTGTTTCGCCATTTTGAAGGGACAGTGTTTCATTTCATTGTTTCATTTCATTTTGTTTAGTTTCATTTTGAAGCACTGTTTACAACCCAGATGAACACAGCTTGGCAGCCAGAGGCACCACAGCCCCATTGAGCTGAGCCTGGCGGCGGGAGGCGGTGGAGAGCCAGTGGTGGAGCCGCTTGGAACACAGCCCTGTCTTGGGAGACACTATTACCCACATCTTTCCAGGTAGAAACCAACCCTTCCACCACCACTCTCTGGGTGAGTTCCATAAGTCATAAGCAAGTTTTCTACCCACCTGACAGTGAAAAAATCCACATCACATCTACCTAGTTTATTTATAAGACTTGGGTGCAACACTGTGTCAAGATTTATAATCTGATCATCCTAAAAATATTACATGAATGCAGAGTAGAAGAAATATATGCCAGTAAGGAAAGGAGATGGGTAATGAAATACTGTCCAGTGGTCATATTAATAACTACCTTCAGCATTTAGGGATGATACTAATACAGAGGGATTTTAATTGATTCATGTGCCTATTTAATTGCATATTTATGCTTTGCAGGATCAGGACTTTAAACAGCAACTGTCCAAATTTTGTGTTGCCTCATTGATACCTCATATGGAAAAGGGGTAGAGAGTCCAAAGTAACATGATGTGTACATGTTCAGTGCCCAAGCAAGTAACTGCTAGCTGAAGCCTAGAATTAGAAAATGTGTGATTCAGTTCCAGTCTCTGCTTTGTGGCAGGGTTTGCAATGAATGAAAATTTTAAAATTCTCTTCGTTTACAGGCCGAGACAACACAGTCATTACCATTACCATGATTTGATATCCATGACATCTCTTGCAGTTGCTGTCACACCACTTATTACAAATCCAAATGACCAGCATCCCAGAGAAGCTGCTTGTGCAAGCCAGATAATAAACGACCACTAAGGTAGCTTCCAGACGCTATCTTTTGATTTAATCTGACATTGTAAAAATACTTGTCATTATGACATTGCATTTAGATGTCATAGAAAATACAAAAATGAAGCATGCGTTGATAATACACGTAAAATATTGTACTTCAGAAAATTGAAGGTTGTTTCCAGATTCCTCAGAAATTACAGGATCAGATTCTGGAATGAGTGGAATCAGTAAATACAAATTAAATAAAAATGGCTCAGTCTTTACCTGCCATTCTCAGACTCTGAAGATTTGAACACTGTGATTTCAGAACTCAGCTGAGTTCCAGCTTATATTCTTTTAGATCTGGTAACACTTTTTATTAAGTTGTCATTTATAAAAAATAATTTACTGTTGTTTAGTCAACTAGACGGTTTAGATGCTAGTAACTAGACATGCCTGAGAAAACTCACCTATTGAGCTCAGTCACATTTTATATAGAAAGTTTGTCATGCTCAAGAGTTTCTGAATATCGTATCTATTACAAGTTATGGAAATCTCTGCAGAGCTGGCTGTCAGAAAAGTAACTGACATGCACTGTGTTATATCCGGGCCTGATTCAAATCCCTCTCTGCCAATGGAAAGTCTCCCATTGACTGCAAATGGGTTTTGTATGATGTCCTACATGTAATGCTTATTCAGGCAGAGGGATATGGAATTTTGCAGTCGGTAGCAAATGAGATGCAGATAGATATTGTAGTTATGGTGAAGGAAAGGGAATCCCTAAAGAAGAGCTGCTGCGTAGATAGAAACAAATCTAGATAATCAGCATTAATTCTTTCCCTGTAGTCAGTGCTTTTCCTTTTTATACGGATTTGCAGATAGTTTTGTTTGTCATTGCATTTGGTGCTCATAAATTTTATTATATTCACAATCCTTGATACTGAAACCTTCTATTTATCTACAGGATAGGGTCAGCATGAGTCAGAACAAGGCAAATTTCCCCATGGAGTATTGCCAATATCCTCATCGGAGTACCACCAATTAGTGACAATGATTTTTATGATGTGATTGACCTTTGTTCACTGGGAACTGGGCTGAAACCATCAGAGGTTATGTAGAAGAAAACAATTCACCCCTGCACAATCAACTTTCAGTAACCAGTAACCCTATTGGATTTAGACTTGAAAATCATTAACATGTTCATGTAACCCTTTAGTTAATACAGTTGGGTGACTCCATAGTGAATTTTAATAACCACTCACAATATTGCTTCAGTGATAAGCATGCAAAAAATCATCTGAAGAGTTGTGTTTTAGTCATTTGTTAAATAAACTCCATTTCCCAGCAGCCCCAGTGACAGCATGGGTCAGAGCTGGAGCAGAGGCATGATCCTGCTTAGGGCATATGGGCAGTGGGTTGCAGCTCTGCCCTGGCTCTGGCCTACACTGTCACCTCTACACGATCCCAGCCCCAAAGTAGGTCCCCACCCAGCCATGAGCTCTGCCAGCGCAGCTTGGGCTGGTCTCAATGGAGACTCTGGTCCCACGCTATCACAGCCCTACTGCTCCTGGGGTCTCCGTGAAAACTAGCTGGAATGAAGTGGACAGGGCTGCTAGGAAATGGAGTTTGTTGTGGGCCTGATGTGGCCTGTGGGCTGAACTTTTCCGCCCCTGCCCTAACCCTTTGTTGCTTAAGCTGGTATTGTTATACAGCTGAATACAGTCACAGGCAGCTGATGTACAGAAGGCTGAAAGATGTAGGTAGTTGAGGGGGGGCCAAAATCAAGAGTAACAAAGCTGCAGAGAGCCTCAGGTATGCTGATGGCATTAATGAGTAACCCCCGTGCCCTGATGAGTGAATGAAAGATCACGTGATCAGGAGAGGGCTATATAAGTCTGGTTCTTGGAGTGGAGATTACAGTCTGAGCCTGATTATGGAATGGAGAGGAGTTTTGTTCAGGAAGGCTGTATGTTGCTGGATTCATATATAGTAATAAGATACCATGAGGAGATGGAAGGGGCCAGCAAACAGGGGAGGGAGTTTTGTGTAGTAAAGGTGTATGTATGTATAATGTGTGTGTGTGTATATATATGTATATATATATATATATATATATATGTATATATATATATATATGTGTATATATATATACACACACACCTATAAGTCAGTTTCCAAAAAGCAAACCTCTAAATACCATTTCTAAGCCAACAGTCCTCATATGGGTAATATCACACAAGCAGTACAGCACCCCTCTGCAACCTCTACACTTCCCTACTACACCATGCCTCACAGCTAAACAGCAGACACAACCATACATTAATACAAACAAGACAACAAATCCTCTGGATGCCTTTACTACAGAAAACTCCCTCCGCTGTTAGCTGGCCTCTTCCATCTCCTCATGTTACCTTACTATCTATATATAATATGCATTAGAATGGTTCAGGATGGGCAGCAGGGGTTAATTGATTTCTGAAAACCTGGGTCTCTCACACAGTTTCACACAGCCTTCAAAGCAGACAGGTTGTCTAACACAACAAGGCCAAAGGATACAAATGTAGCAAAACCTCCAGTTTTTCTTTTTTAATATATATAAATGATAGATATGCATTCCCTCCCCTCCCCCAGCCTATGCAGGGGGTCAGACTCGATGATCTATTGAGGTCCCTTCCAACCCTAACATCTATGAATCTATGAAAAACACCGAGCTGAAGGAGACCCCGACTGGCCATCGAGGATCAACTTCCAGCCTGAGATAGGTAGATATTACCTGCCCACCTCCTCCTACAATTTGGATTCCCTCTCTCTCTCTCTCTCTCTCTCGCTCTCTCTTTCCTCCTGGACTTCAGTGGACTTCAGCCCCTGCACCAAACCTCTCTAACCCCTGCTGCCATTGTGTGGGTGTGAGGGTGGGTGCAAGGGAACCAATAAGACATTGTGTCATCATCTCCCCTGTTCAATAAAACCACTGTCATTTGCAACCCCGAGTTGGGTTGTATTTTATTGAATCCTAGTCCCTTCCCTATCTTAAATTCCAGCCTCGTTTTCTCTGTCTCTCTCAGCTCCAGCCCCCACCCCCCGCTAGTTTCCTGATCTCCTCCCAATTCTGTCTCCCCTTTTCTGCCACCTCTCACCCTCTCCTTGCTTTCCTGCTGTCCCTGCTCCCTTTCAGCCTCCTGTGCCATCTACTGCCTTTTCCCTGTAACTTTCTGCTGCCTCTCCCTGCTTTTCTGCTGCCCTGCTGCCTTTCAGTCTCTCCTGCTGCTTTTCCTGTAATTTTCTGCTGTCCGTCTCTCCGTTTTCAGGCTTCCCCCACACCTTCTGTAGTCCTCCCCACCCCCAGCTTCTCATGGCTGTCCTGCAGTTTTATCCAGCAGCTGGAGCATTTTTCCAGCTCCCAGCACCTACTGCTGCTCCCTGCAGCTTCTCTAGCTGACCAGGAGCCATCCTCTGGCTCCCCACACCCAGAGTCCCTCTTTAACACCCACACTTTCCCTTAGTCCCATTTTCCCTCTCCCCACCTACCTTTTCAGCTCCCCCGTAGCTCTGGCTCTGGTCCCTGCCTCTGTGCTGACATCGCTCCCCTGTTCTGCAGGCTTTGGGCATTGTCTTTTAATCATTTAAGAACAATTAATCGAAAATTACCCCCAAGCCTCAGTTCTTCAGCCCAGCCTCCTCTAGTTTACTGGTTCTAATCCCAGTCCCGGTAACTTTCACTCCCTACACTTCTACTTCCTTACCTTAAACTTTCCCCAGGTATCCCAAGTACACCAAGCACATACATACACACATATCACAACATCCAACTTAGGAACTCACCTGTGTGTATGTGTAGGTGAGTGGTATGTGTGTGAATTAGTGAATACACATATATAGATATCATTGTGTGTGTGATATATGAATTAGTAATCGACTTATTTGTATTGGATGTGCAGGTGTTGGTAACTGATTCTTTCTAAATTTGGCGTGTGTAGCATGTATGGACTTAAACTGGTGATAGGTGTGCATGAACCTAGACTGGTTATTTTGAACGTGTGTGTATCTGAGTTGCTAGTATGAGTGTGTATGCCTAGTAGGGGTGTATGCACCTAGTGAGTGTATGTATGCTTAATTGATGTTTATGTGCGCATGTGCAATTGTACACCACACCCTCCTGTCTAACAGTGCAATATTGAGATCCTGAGCGTTGGCCTGACCCCTCGGGGCAACAGAAACAGAGCCTGGGAAAGAGGGGGCGTATACCATACTGTTCCATAACATGAGATAAGGTGGCACCAGCTAATAAGACCCCAGAGCAGAGGGGCCTGAGTCCTGGTTTGGGAGGAACAGATGAAATTAGGAGAAGGCCTGGAAATACCAAATTAGTATGTGTGCATGTCATGAGCTTGTGGACTTATGACAACCACGCAGAGCGACCAATCAGCAATAGCCATGGATAAGGAGTCATCAGGAGGGAAAAAGAATATAAAAGAAGGACTTTGGAGCAGCAAAGGATTTCTCCCCATCCCTCCTTCCTCCCTGGCCCTGCCTGGGTCCTCCTCCTCCCCAAGAGGGGCTCCAAGAAGGGGCTTGAGTTCAGGGTCCATGAAAAAAGTCCCCATCCCTTGGTGGGGTCCTCGAGGCCACCATGGACAGAGGATGCACCACCAACCCATCTCATCCACCCCACTCAGGGGGAGTGTGCGCCCCGGCATTCCACCTCCAGGCTGCTTACATCTGACACCTAAGAGAGACCCTCAGAGTGCAGACTGCGTCCTGGCCAGATGTACTTTGACTCTGATGACAGCCCTAGGAGTGAGTTCAGAATGGACCAGATGGGCAGAAGGGAAGAAAAAAAACATCTACAGTGAGTGCATCTACATGAGACACTGACTGCACAGTAAATGAAAAATACTGCACAGTAGTGCAGCATGGACAGCATGGACAGTGCTTATACCCTACTGCATAGTAGTGTCACCTAAAAGATGTTCACCGGCACTACTGCATAGGAACTCTGGTTACTGTGCTTATGCAAGTACTACATAAATGCACAATACTGACTGCACAGTAGTGTCTCATTTAGATGTTCCCAGTGTTACTCTGGTGACTGAGGGCAGCCTCCCAAGTTATAATAACAACAACTGACATCAAAAGTATGACAGGTGGGAAATAGAGGAGGTAAGCAATAGGCCAGAAGGCATAGCAGGTAGGACTGACAGTTGGGGGCATCAGAGTTGGTGTTGCACTGGTGAATCTATATATGCTATGCATAGTAAGTGGTTGTTATAAATGTTAATGAGATAATTAACCTATAAAAATGAAACTCTAAAATAACTGGAACTCAGAAGTATAACTCTGAAGAAGAAGATTCTCCCAAGTATGTATAAGTTGAAATGAAGGGTAGTATCCTATAAATAATGCTTCTCAGCATAATGTTCTTTAGGAAGTAATGAATACCAATATGGTAGCTATCTACTATCCCACCCCTTCTTTTATCTGTGGTGAGTTTGCCAGTTGGCAAGTGCAAAGTCTGATGCTACCTAGGGTGACAAAATCTAATGCATGAGCCTTTGAGAAAAAGTAGTCATGGAATAAGGAGAGAATCTTTTCTCATAGTAAAAATGGGAAATGAGGAGGAAAAGAAACAGAATGAAGAGGAGAGGAACAGTTATTATACCTGCATCTTTGCTGAATGATGCAGTTCTGTTGCCAAAAACATTACTGTAGCATGAAAATCTGGTGCCATATCCATGGTTTCATTTCTTGCTCTACTTCTTCCACAAGACTCTGGTAGCTAGTATGTGATCCTAGTTAATTTAACTGGTCTCTGCACCCTTCTCACCCCTCCTCTTCATTTATTGGCCTCTTATCTAGCCAGGCTGGAGCTTTTATAGCACACTAATGTTTGGAATGAACTGTACAAGACAAATCCTTTCATCCTCACCCATGTAAAGCTTCCATGAGGTCAATTGGAGTTAAGCAACAGTGGCAGGATTTAACCAAAATAGTGGAATGTTCGAACATATCATATAATTCCCTGCCCTTACTGTGAGAGATTTAAAAAAAAAGCAATGAACTGAAATCTGTCTTTCTTTGTTTAAATGCTTATCTTCATCATAAGGTGGAAAGATGTCTGATTTAGGATAGTACACTTTCCTTGTTGAGACTGTTTAATGTTGGGGAATGATCTTGCTATATCTATGCAGTGGGAATTTATTAAATGTACCAATATAATGTCCTTTTTTAGAACACACTTTTGTAACTCAAGCTTGGCTTGGAAATTGTTTCAGGTTTTTTTTTTTGCCCACAGCCAGCAAGAAAAGATAATTTCATATTTCCCAAAGTGGAAACCAGTCAACAGGATTCCTCTTTTTATTGCAAAGATGGGATACAATAATAAAAAGACATTTGCTGGTGGAATATTGCCAATAAAGTACAATAATACATTAAAACAGATATTTAGAGTTGAAATTTATGAGTTTGTTTTTCTGTGCCATTCAACATATTCTTCTCCACAGAGATAGTGACAAATATGTTACCATCAAAATGCAGATACTCAGCAAAAGCTTTAATAATAAAAACAGCACTAGTCAAAAGCGAGTGGAGAACTTTAACTTATGGTGCAAAGAGTTTATCTTGCAATTTTGTTTTCTGCTTAGGATCCAATTTTACTTAACTTTCCTGTTTCTTCTAATAAAATATTCATCGGCTTGGTCCTTGATGTACAAACTCCTCACTAAAGCCCTCAGACCAATAAACAGCACTGGTTTTCTTCCCCCTCCCTATTTTTCCTGCAAGATTTCTTTGGAAAAGAAATGTTTGATATAAAGGATACAGAAATCAAGTCAACCCAGAAATAGCATTTTTTATTAAATGAAAATAATAACTTATTTATGATGTACATGCACTGTCCAAGCACACAATTGAGTATATTCTCTTTCTGACCAAAACTCCTTTTCATAATAATAGTTCATACTATTACAGTGTCTCTCTTAGTGTGATCTATCTAGGTTGTAATGAATAATTTCCGAAGCTGCTCTCTGGAGTCTGATCTCTGTCTAGAGTCAGAAAGGAGCTCTACAGAGTTATCTTGCTTTATTCTGATGTAACGATCAGGACTCAGCGTGTCAAATTCCCCACATACTGATTTGAAAAATGAAAGGTGCCATTTCAGGCCCAATAAGGTTAATTGGAGTCAGATGCCTAAAATCCTATACTATGTCTCTTTAAAATTCACCTGCTTTTACTGCCAACCAATTTATATATAAAGCCAAGAGGGACCCCATTTTCTAAGACAATGGCTATAAAATGCATGCAACAAGTGTTTTTACTAAGTTAAATTTATTTCTATTGCTGCATAATAGCCTATCTGAAGCCACATGAAAGGTACGATTAGTTTGCAAAGGAATTAGATGCAGGTGGTTAATTGACAGACTTTAATTTCCAAAAGACTGGAGCACATTTATTCAGCCCATAGACCTCTATTTATAGAGGGCCATATAGTAGCATTGATCCACAGTGGAGCTCCTATTGACACCAATTTGAGTTCTATACACAGATCGAAAACAGTATATGGCCTAAAGTTTGTAACAGAGAGAAACATGGGTAACTTAAATCTCTGAATGTTGGGCCTGTCTAAGGAATGCTGCATGATGATGAGGTTCTGACAGTACTATTAAAATACTATATTTGAATGTATTCTAGCTTTCTACTAGAATTCTTTAGTTTTCATTTTAAAGAAATGAAAAGGAAAAGTATGCCTGGAAAAATTGAAATCTCAACCACTGTGCAATTTTTTTCTTGAAAATTGGCCATGGTCATTCACAAGACCTTTTAACATGTGGCAAGGGAGGTGTCATGACATGACTCTAGGCTTAACCTTAAGCATATGAGCATTTGCATTCAAAATGAAGAATTGGATTAAGTCATTATAGAATCAGATCTTTAGGCATTTATTATTGCTGTTAAAATGTGTTTGATAATCATGGTAATACATAGGTCAATGGCTCACACTTAGTCCATCTCTTAGCTTTGTATTAATAGGTTTGTAGCCAGTTTAGAAAAAGGAAGACACTAGTGACTAGAACCAGTTGACAAAGTGGCAAGACCAGTTGAGTCACTAGCCATTCTAGAAACACACTTACATTTCATAGTACTGTACTTTGCAAAGGTCCTTTGAAATCCAAGTTGCTATTTGTTTTTTCTTTTCTTGTTTTTCATATGAGAAAAACCAAAGTACATTCAATTACTCTATTATAGGAATTATCTAGAATGGATAAAAGCATATATCTTTAATGAATTTTGAAATTAACCTATGCAACTCATTGCTACAAGATACCACTGAGACTAACATCTTAAACACGCAGTTAACTAAAACAGGATTAAAATGATAGAAGATATAAATGATTTTAACTTCTGAATAAAACAAACAGTAACTCCCTGGATTTATGAAGGCACTTTCCCTTGAGGCCTCTTCCTCTTACCTCTTCCTCTGAATCACATCTTACAGGTCACAGGATACTAGATTAGATGTGACAGTTCTTTCATTCATGATTTTTTTCTTTTTCCTGTTAAGTATGTTCCTCTAGTTTTTGTCATCAATGTCAGCATTCTGGTCCCAACTAATGTAATCCATTATATTTCTTTGCCATTTCTTTCCAGTCCCCTAAACCCCAGCGATCTGTCAGTCACTGGGAATGTCAGTAAGTTAAGGAAACCAGAGACAAAAGGAAATAAGGAAGGAGGATAGAGAACATCAAAGGAGTGAAGAAACTGTTAGCAGGTGTGAGAGAAATGGTTGGAAGTGCTTTTGGAGAGATTGAGAGCAGATGGGGGAGCTGGGGAACATCAAATATCTTTTGTGCATGTTTTAAGGGGAATGGAAACAAAATATGTTTTCTTGAAATTTCAGGCTATTAAGAATGCTTTAAGAGAAAATAATCACACACAGACTCTGATCTCTACCCTCCCACAATGACTACAAAGCCAGGCTCAACATTTTGAGCCTGGCCTTTTGTTCACAATATTCTTTAATTCACAAGCCGTTTAGGCAGTTCAAGTTAAGAAAGACTAACATGTTTTGTCACTGACATAATTGGAGAGAGAGGAGTGTGATAAAAAAGGCTAAGGCAGGGATAGTAAAAGTATGTGTGTGTAAAAATGAATAAATCCGATGAGTTACAGTTTACAATCAGCCCAGAATTTGTAATTGCACCAACTTAGATATTGCACCATGACAGTTATATTGGTTAACACGAATAAAAAATACTATAATGTATCTGTTAAAACAGAAGGTTGATATAACAGTAGCAAATAATATGATATGCAATTGCTTTACATGTACACTGATGCATTTCAGAATTTTTCTCCCTGCCATGTTGTTTATGTAGGGGGGAAAAAACGGGAATTTTCCCAACAAGTACTGTCTAAGCCAAGGCCTTTAAGTTTGGGAAAGCCAGGTAACTGCTGCTTAGAAAAGCTATTCTGGAACTAGGAACTGCTTGGGGTACTTTGCTGATCTCCAGCTGGTGAGTACCTATTCATTTGCTTCCACTTTTCTCTTTTTTATTACTAATGAGAGTGCACTTCGTCATGTGAATCACTTGACTTTCTTTTCAGTGTGGCACAGTAAAAAGCAGGTGAGATCAGGAGAACAGGTTCTGTGGAGAAGAGGTTTTGGTTCTGAGCTTACCTTTTAATCTCAAGAACAGTTTTTAAAAAAAAGAACCCTTCTATTAGCAGGTCACTTCCTTTCATTAGATGAGTTTCATTACGTTTGGCCTGTGGGCTACCTAGGTGCAGGGCTATACTTTACAGACATAGTTGAGCCCCTGATGAATTTAGATTGGTGCCTGTGCCAAGCCTAATTTCAGGGTCTCTGTTGAAAGGATACAGAAATGTTGATCCAAAAATAAATTTGTACAGCAAAAGAGTGATTTGTTTACTCTTTACATAGGAGGGAAGGGTATTTATTTGATAAATCTGTGGTGATTATTTTTCTTTTCACTTCCTGTTTCCACTTATACTTGTCCTGGGCATCTTAATAAGTTACTAAGATTGTTTGTTTGTTTCCATTTGCTTTTCTTTTGTTCCTGAAATCTCTAAGCGAGCCTAAAAGACAAACCGGCATTGCTAAATTGTGTGGGGCAGAGGTGTACAAGGCAGACATAATGATTTGTCCAGGGAACTGCAGCAACTCAAGTTCAAGGCTATTTCTCAGCCAATGTTTCAAGCCAGGAGGCAAATGAAATTGCAGAGGGCAGAGGTAATACCAGAATGTCAGAAGGGATGGAAAGGAAGTTGCCTTATGAGTCAGTGTGAAGCTTGCTAGTTCATTAAATCATATTGATATTGGTTTATTTCAAAACCAAGGGCTTTTGCCCTTCCTGCTAGAAGTTGTCTTATCGTGGGGCTAGATGGAACCTAGACAAACAAGTTACCCTGGGATTTGGCTCTCTGCAAGACAGAGAAAAATGATTTTGATCTAATGCCAAATGTATGCTTGTTTGAAAATTACATCAATGCAGTACAAACATCTGTCACTGGCAGGGCTATCCTGGCAAACAAAGAGAACTTTAGCTTTTTAATCCAGACTGGAAGTTCAGGTGCCAGTTGCAAACCACAGATTCATTTGCAGCCTTTCCTGGAGGTGAGTTGAGCTGACTGTGAGACAGAGCGGTTTCAAAATATTTTATGCTGCTACCTGAGAAAGTTCACGTATTGCTTGTTTTCATCATCTGATTACTGTTGGCAGCCTTAATTAGGGCTTCTTGTGCTTGGAGATAGATCCATGTTTGCGCTTAGGTAACTAAGCCTGCAGGAAATCTCCCTGAGCCCCAAAGGCTGACAGAGATTACAGATCTAAGCTTCTAACCTTGTGAAAACATCCTTTATGATTGCAGATACCCTTGGGGCAGTATCTATGGAGAAATAAGCACCTCCACCTGCTCTGCTTTGGATGTCACCATCTTTTGAGTAAATATATTATCATAGTTTTCCCCTCTGATAACTTACCTGAATGCAAATAAGTTATCAGAGTTCTCTGTGTTGTCAGCCTAATGATGTGTGTAATAGCAAAAGATGCTATAGAGATGGAAGCAAACTGACACCCTAAGCCACCAAATGGAGTTATATAGCGTAGGAAGGTGTTTGAGATCCACATACCTGTCAGCCAACAGCTAGTGTTTGGGAAGTAGGTATCTGGAGCTATATCTAACTGTGGTGACTATCCTGTGGGCATAATTTTCAGGTTTGGGGAACACTGGGATGAAATTCACAGATTGCTTTAGCAGTTCCAGCTGCTAGACCATACCAGGACAAAATAGAGTTTCCTAGGAAAGGTATCGCCACAATATATGCCATGTTTGTGCAAGAACAGTTTGGGCAGCACCCAGTAGGAAGTGCATGACATTAGGAATCTATCCATTCTGAGCAGATTGCATTGTTAGGATCGTACTTGTATATAATTCATTACCTTTTGCTCTTGTGAAACAGATGACTTTATCCTTCATGACTAGCAGCTCCACACCATAGTCTTTTGCACAATCCTCCATATGTAACAGATGTACACAAGTTGTTACCAAATCTGCCCATTACTTTGGGGTGTGCTCATGTATTAGGGATAGTTTCTAGGGTCTTGGTGATTCTGTCAATGTGCTGCTTGTGTTACTATACGGAGCTGTATTTCTCCCTTCTGCAAGCCCGGACCCCCAGTGGAGCTATCTTGCAGGACTCAATCTCAATGGGACTGGGTTCCTCCAGTCACCAAATCAGTCATACACACAAACACACACAAATTAACGTGACACGCCTGACCTGGCTGGGCTGATCAGCATGGACAGGCTGACACCCTCATATGCCAAGAATCAGTTCATAAGAGCAACAATAAAATGCAGTCAGACACAAGCACACAGGTAAACAGAATCCCTCTGAATCCGGCTGGGTGTCCAGCTGACACCCTCATGGGCCAGCATTCAGTTCATAAGGGCACGTCTGAGTCAAACTGGGTCAATCAGCCTATACAAGCTGATCCCCTTATGTGTTTCAAACTCAGCACGTCCCAATCTTTGGCCTCTTGATGAGCAGACCCCACAATAATTTGGGCTTCACAGGGATCTTTAGCATAGGTAAAAGAAGCGTTGCTGCAGAGCACGGGAGGAAAGAGAAGCAGAGAAGGAAAAATATACCCAATTACTACCAGTTTGACTATAAAAGTTATTTATTGCTAAGCATATGAAATATATAATAGTACTAGTAGTAATAGACATGCAAAAGAAAAACAAACACCAACAATGACAATACTACCCTGGTTTCACTAAGTATTTGGGGAAACTTAGCTCAAGCTTAACTGATACAGTTCAGGTTCAGAAGTTTATGCCTAGAAAGAAGACAGAGAACGCTGGGATCTCACCTAGTCCACGGTACTCAGGCTGCAAAGCTGACAGGCACAGTCCGTAGCACAATCCTTGAAGAGAGAGATGATCTGTTCTTCCAGCGTCCCAAGAACGACAGGGGATGGTGTCAGCACAGGGGTTTTCTTCTTCTCCTTCTTTCCTCCTGCTTCTACTTCTTTTCCTTCCTTTTCCTCTTCCTCTTCTCCCTCTAGCAGCACACACACTTACAGATTTTTATACCCTCAGTTTAGCTGCTTCGAAGCACCCTCAGTAGTGTAAATCATTGTCTTTTCTATTGACAAGGGGTTATCTGGTTTGGACCATCTCAGGAAACTGATTGATAATCAGGAAACACTTAAGATTAGGGAGTAACCCAAATACTTGGGAGCCAGCTTGAGATTCCTATGGGTGGCAGATATACTGATGGGATATCTCATGGTTTCTTCAGGAACAATAGATAGCTTGCAGCATCAGGATTTTGGATTTTTACTTGTTGTGCACAAGCCTCAGCTTAGCATGACTTTTCCAGATCTTACTATAGTCTTTTAACAGACTTAAAACAATTATTGGGGTGCTCATAACCTTTTGTGGAGAGGACTCCCACCAGTCGTCTCGGGAAAGATATGACAACACCTGGGATTAGGGCTCCAGCAGGCTGGATGCTGTGATGAACCCTTAACCATTGTTCAAATGTTGCCCATACCCCCTCTGACTCGGTCTCTTGCCTCAGCATTCCCTAACCCGGCAACCGAGTTTTAGTCAATCAAGTTTAAATAGGCCTCCCATAGTGGGACCGGGGAATGTACGGCCCGAGATGCCTATTAAACTTAGAGCTGTGTGTGTGTGTCTGGGGGGGGAAAAGTCCTTAGCAAATCCAGATTAGAACTGGTCTGATAAATGCTGAGCTGGATGTGTGTGAACATGGGTTGATTAACATTGGAAGCACAGATTCCCCATCATGCAGCGCTCTCCTGCTTCTCTGGTCCCAGAATTCACTGCAGCCTCTGCTTCAGGCTTTCTGTTTTCCATCTCTCATGTAAATGAGACCTAGGGCAGTTGATTCACTCGTCACCCTTATCTGGTGAGGGTCTTAGGTGCGTCTCTCACTGCATCTTAATCAGTTTTGTTTAGGTAGAGGAGGGGAGGGGGGTGAGTCCTTTGTGAGTCAGACAGACTGCATCCTGTACCAGGGTTCCCCAAGAATACAGAGCTGAGACGTAACAAAGTATCTTGGGATACATAATTTTTCTGTGCAAGAGAAGAAATGTGCATGTGAACAAATCAACAAATTGCTGAGACAAACTGGTGATGATAGTAAGGGTCATAAATAATTTCCAGTGTCACTGCTACCCACTCAGGAGACTGGAAAAATGAGCAGAGGAGAAGGGAGACATCATTGGGACATGCCAAGAATAATTTATAATACAAAGAAAGGACTGGAAAAGCATAATGCAAGAGGGAGGAATGAAATGTCAGGGCATATAGGTGTCATGAAGTTGTCATAACAAACATCTATGTTGACTAAAAGAGAACAGCATGAATGTTATAGCTTAATTTTCAAAAACATCGGATGCCCCAATTTGGGTGCTTTAAACGAGCCTCACTTCCCAAGGGTGGATGTGGGGCAGTTTTTGCAACTGAGATCACTATAAAGCATCTCTGGTTGGACACCTCTAAGTCACTAGACATATTCAAATGTTTAGGCTCAAAACTATTGATGTTGGCCCATCGGTACCCTGGCCGTTTCATGCTCCTGGTCATCTTGCAGAATGACTGCATTAGGATTACTTAGTGTTGCACAGTCTCCAGAACAGCCTGAGTCTAGCTTTCCTGTTTGAAGTGGTTTGAGGAAGGAATTATGGTAGGTATAAAACCCCTAGATTTCTGTGAGAAGTTGAACGTTTTGAGACTTTTCTGGCATGCCATAAGTTTTCGGAGTTTTTTGTAGTACTAGTTAATTTCCTTTTTGGTGGCTTTTCTGAGTTCTATGTGGATATTCAAAAGTAAGGGGCTTTGGGGACTTACACTTTTTTGATACTGCAGTAAGATTTAGTTTTCAAATTACACCGAAAAACCTTTGCGAAGTAATATAGCATTTTTGGTTTAAAGCCATGTCCTAGTCGATTTGCTTGTCATCTACAATTTTTGTCTTTGTTATGTTTGTTCTTTTTCCCTCTTTATTATTGATACTGATGGGTATTATTCACCTGTGTGCCCTCTCATAGATCCATGTCACTACCTTGAAAGCAGCAATGGTACCTCCCCAAATGTCTTTTAGTTCTGCCTCCTTTCTACAAGCTTTTCTATCTGAAAATCCTTTGTATCAGTGGTAAACTGTCAACAATGGTTTTGTTCGTGAAAATTGTCTTTGCTTCAGATATTTGGGGGCTCTTCAGACTTAGAAGTCTGCATATCTTTGAGAATCTGTGCGTTAATTCCTACTTTGACCTCTTGTTATTGGTAGGGGTCTTAGAAATCAGAATGTGTGGGCCCCTTGGGAAAGTGTGGGCCCCTTGCTGAATGGGGGAAGTGACCTTGTGACAGAGGATGCAGAAAAGGCTGAAGAGCTCAAAGCCTTCTTCGCCTCAGTCTTCACACGTAGGGTCAGCTCCAAGACTACTGCACCAGGCAGCATAGTTTGGGGAGGAGATGAGCAATCAACAATGGCAAAAGAACAGGTCAGGGCCTATTTAGAAAAGCTGGATATACACAGATCCGTGGGGCCAGATGGGATGCAACTGAGGATGCGGAGAGAGTTAGCTGATGAGATGGTAGATCCACTGGCCATCATTTTCTAAAACTCATGGCAATCAGGAGAGGTCTCAGATGATTGGAAAAGGGCAAATATAGTTCCCATATTTAAGAAAGGGGAAAAGGAGGATCCTCGGAACTACAGACCAGTCAACTTCACCGCAGTCCCTGGGAAAATCATGGGGCAGATTCTCAAGGAATCCATTCCTAAGCACTTGGAGAACAAAAAGGTGATTAAGAACAGTCAGCATGGATTCACCAAGGGCAAGTCATGCCTGACCAACCTGATTGAATTCTATGATGAGGTGACTGGCTCTGTGGATGCAGGGAGACCAGTGAATGCGGTATATCTTGATTTTTAG
Source organism: Alligator sinensis (assembly GCF_000455745.1). Taxonomy (NCBI): domain Eukaryota; kingdom Metazoa; phylum Chordata; order Crocodylia; family Alligatoridae; genus Alligator; species Alligator sinensis. The sequence continues at coordinate 704,489 of NW_005842768.1, forward strand.
GGAGGCCTTTGATATGGTCTCCCACAACATTCTTGCAGGCAAGCTAAAGAAGTGTGGGCTGGATGAATGGACAGTAAACTGGATTGAAAAACTGGCTGGAGCATCAGACTCAGAAAGTAGTAATCAATGACTCAATGTCTAGCTGGCAGTCAGTATCAAGTGGAGTGACCCAGGGGTCAGTCCTGGGGCCATTTTTGTTCAATGTCTTCATCAACGACATGGAAGATGATATAGAGCACACTCAGCAAACTTGGGGGGAGTAGTAGACACACTGGAGGCTAGGCGTCAGTATGACTGAGACAAATTGAAGGTTTGGGCCAAAATAAATCTCATGAGGTTTAGCAAGGACAAGTGCAAAGTCACCTGCACTTAGGACAGAATAATCCAGTGCATCAGTACACACTGGTGGTGGAATGGCTGGGCAGCAGCTCTGCAGAAAAGTACCTAGGGGTTACAGTGGACAATAACCTGAATATTAAACAACAGTGTGCCCTTGTTGCTAAGAAAGCTAACAGCATGCTGCACTACATTGGTAAGTGTGTTACCAGTAGGTCAAAGGAAGTGATTATTCCCCTCTATTCAGTACTGGTGAGGCCACATCTAGAGCACTGTGTTCAGTTTTGGGCCCCCCACTACAGAACGGGTGTGGACAAATTGCAGAGAGTCCAGCCGTGGTTTTCTTTTTCCCATGGAAAAATGGAGTAAAATGTGGATTTTTCCCCTTACCAGAGGAAAACATGGATTTCTTATTTTAGCAGAAAAACCTACAGATTTTGCAGTTTTGCAACAAACCCTCTGCAGGCTGGCAGAGTTTCAGCCTGCAAGGGACTGGGAGGGAGCAGAGGAGGGCGGTCAGGGATGGGGCACCATGTGCATGTATATGCACATGGCTGCCAGGCAGCCTGGAGAAAAGCTCCTGCAGGTAAGTAGGAGAGGGGGATTGAGGCCCCCATAGGGAGGGAGGGAGTTTGGCCTGGGGCTGCTGAGGGGGGCTGAGGCTGCTGCCCAGCAGGCAGTGCATGGGGCTTGGGGCCTGGGGCTGCAATGCACAGCTGCAGGACCCCAGCAGGGAGTGGGATGGGGCCATGGGTAGTTGTTTGCGGGGCAGGGAGTAGGGCCTGCTCCCTGCTGCTGCATGCACTCACAGGGGCGGGGGGGGGCATGTGCCCCCCAGATCTGTGTGCGGGATGGGGGAGAGTGCACTCTATGGGCTTAGGCTCCCACCCTGCTGCCCTCCCCTGGTGCCTCTGCAGCCCAGTGGGTGCAACCTGGTGTGGCAGGGCAGAGCACAGCCACACGGTAAAGCTGCTTGCCTTTGCGAGCTTCACACTGCTCTGACAATGCTTCCTCTGCATGCATGGCAGCAGTGAGGGCAGTGGTACAGGGTGGTACACTTTGCTGCAGCCCCACACACAAGGGATGCATTGCCAGGGCAGCATGGAGTTCACAGTGGCAAGCAGTTTTCCTGTGTGGCCTCACTCTGCCCTGCTACACTGGGTTGCACCCACCTGGCTGCAGAGGCCCCAGGGGAGAGCAGCAGGGTGAGATTCCTCCCCCGCCCCCCTCGGAGTGCATGCAGCAGCAGGGAGCTGGTACTGCCAGGATCTGCTGTGCTGCAACAGCCACTGCCTCCTGCTGGGAGCTGCGGATCCAGGTCCTTGGCTTCATAGCCCTGGCAGCTGGAGGCCTCATCCAGCAGGGCTGGGAAGGCTGTGGAGGGCAAGTGAGGGGCACCAGTAGAGCTGGAGGTTGTGTGGGGAGTGAAGGGTATGAGCAGGACCAGGGAGACTGTGGGTGGGAATGAGTGGTGGCCAACTGTGCTAGGGGAGCTGTTGTGAGCCTTTCATTTTAATCACGGATTTTGGAGTTTTTATCAGAGAATTTGCCATTTTTTATCAGAGAACCCACAATTTTTTTATCGGAGAAAACCAGGAGCTAGGCCTGTGTGAAGTGGCTAGTATTTGCTTTGGATTTGGATTTGGCCTATTTCGGGGGGGACAGTGATTTCATTTGGAGATTCAGATCACTATCCTGAAACGATTCAGCCGAATCTGATTCGGAGATTCAGTCACTGCCGAATCGGGTAAATCTCCGAATCTAACAGGCCCCATCCCCTGCCCACTGTCCCAGCCCCATCAATGGCTGTCCCGCCCGGCCTCAGCCTACAGGCTCTTTAAAAAATATATATATAAATAAATCCCTGCACTCTCTGACTCCTGCCAGGCAGGGGGACAATCCCTGCTGCCCTCCACTGCCCCGTTCAGGGAGTTTGGGGGAGCAGACAGGGGGTAGGACTTGGCAGGGGTCCCCCCATGGTTCCCTTCCTCCCTCATCCAGCCCCTCCCTCCACCCCCTACTTACCGGCACAGAGTCTGGGTCCAGTTCCCTGCAGCAGCAAGCGGGGACTGTCTGAATCTCTGAAGTTCTCTGAATCTTTTTCTGAATCAATTTTGGAGAGCTTTGAATCAATTTGGACCTTTTTCTTGGTGTTCTGATTTGATTCAGGTTCAGAGATTCAGCTGCTGAATCGGGCCGAAACTGCTCCAAATCAAATCAGCACCCGAAGCTTCACACAGCCCTACCAGGAGCCCCGCTTATGAGGACAGACTGAGGGAACTGGACTTATTTAGTATAGACAAGAGAAAACTGAGAGGGGACTTAATAGCAGCCTTCAACTATCTGAAGGGAGGCTTGAAAGAACATGAAGATAACCTGTTTTCAGTGATGGCAGATGATAGAACAAGGAGCAATGTTATCAAGTTGCAGGGAGGGAAGTTTAGATTAGCTATTAGAAAAAGATATTCACTAGAAGGGTAATAAAACACTGGAACAGGTTACCCAGAGAGGTGGTGAAATCTCCATCCTTGGATGTTTTTAAGACCTGGCCAGACAAAGCTTTGGCTGGGATGATCTAGTTGGGGGAGATCCTGCTTTGAGCAAGATGTTGAACTAGATGACCTTCTGAGGTTCTTTCTAACCCTAATTTTCTCTGACTCGAACATAGATTAATTAGCTTTGGGCTTTTAAAATGTCTGTACCTAGCCCTAGCCTATAGTAGTTGCACCACTTCCTTTAAAATAAGGCAAGTTTGTGAGTGGAAACCCCTAATTCATATAACTCGGGAGAGGTGTGTGCCCAGAAACAGTCATCCTTCTTTTGTTCAAAGTGTGTTTTAAAATATGTGAGCCAACTCAGTCTCTGCAACAATGCCACTGATTCCAATTAAGTTACCCAGCAAGATAAATTTGGCTCCTCAGCCACATATTCCTTCATTTACCTGGGAAAAATTCTCACATTGTTCATGCTAGTCCTATTTGGCTACAAATTCTTCATAAAAAGATTCAGTTCATAATGATATTTCCCCAGGGCCTGATTCTGCATTACCTTGCAACATGTCCCATGATTTACCTCATGCAGAGTGGGTGTAACGTGACACAAAATTGGAATGCTCCACTCATTTTGCATTCAGTTGCTGCAGATATAAAAGATCATATAAAGTGCAAGGGGCTAGTGGGGGGGTCAGGCATTGTCTGACTGATCTAGACAACAGTGCAAATTCAAAGAAGTCCTACTGAAGTGACCATCATTCAGCCAGTGAGGTGAGAAAAGAATCAGGCCCCATAACAACATATGGGTTTAGAAAATATTGGACAGAATGGAGAAATAGGTGACTGGTTTTCGGCTGTGCTAATGCTGTATTAGAACTGCACTTTACACTTGCTTCTAAGTCACCTTCAGAGTTACTGTATAGAATATAAAAATTATTGCTGATCTCCATACAATCCTCCAAGCAGGCAGATGCAATAAAACTGTGGTTGCCATTTCTCTTCTGAGCCCCACCCCCCCCCCCCCCCCCCCCTCCTGCATCTTGCAAGTAGGGTTTGAAAATTAATATAATGTTTGTTCTAAAAATATATGGTGGAACCTGCTAGTTATCCTGAAAAGTTTAATTATCATTATTTATTTTCTTGCAGTAGTTTTGTTGCTAGGTACAGCCCAAACACATGTAGCTGGGAGCATGTTATGAGCTTGTAAAAGAGGGGATTGCTTGAGCCCCCAATATGACTATCTGCTTCTTTGTTTCTTTCTCTCGCCCTAAATAACTATAAACAACATGTAGACAAGACAAAACCCCAGCAATGAACAAAAGCTGCCTGCGTGTTATCCATCAGTATTATTTAAGTAGGACATGCTGGGCTGTTCATGATACACTCATACTGTAAGTGATAAGCCATAACATATGGTATTCATTTGCTTCTCCATTCCAACAGTAATATAGTGAAGACAATAAATTTTCCTGTTTGTTCTCTGACCCACTGTTCTTGGGTTAAGCAGCATGTTTTGTCTACATTTGTCAGTTGTTACAAGCTTCTAGCTGCTGTGGACTAGGTATTGATGAACCCTGGAAAATGGAGCCTTGAATAATGTATAAAGCATTAAACATGCAACCATTTCACTGGGAAAAAAAAGAAAAAGAAAAAAGTGCGTTATATGTTTTCTCTGTTGTAGCTCCTTCATTTACAAAACATATTTGTCAAGTCTTTTGCTAAGAATAATGCCATGATGCAGTTTCCCATCATTCTTGTTAATGGGACTGTCTTAGTGTTACAGTAAACAACCATAAGTCTTGTGTCTCAGCCCTTGTGAGGCATGCTTAGTTTTTTCAGCATCCAATTAAGGGTGTTTTAAATTTGCCATCTAGAGTCCTGGGAGTGGTAGTTTGATCTCCAGTCCTACATCAAAAGAGAGGATGTTTGGAAAAGGGTGGGAAAATTGGTGCTTTTGTGTGACTGGAAAGCTCTAGCAAAATTCTGCAGTGAAGAAAGTTTGTGTTTGTGTTTGTGTGGGGTGGGGATGGGGGAGAGGAATGTTAAAGGTTAAATTATTGGACCTGCAAATAATCCACTGCAGTAAACAGAGGTGAGATACTTGGTTAGGGTCTTGTGGGGTAAAAATACATTCTAGAAGTGCAAAAAAAAATTATTAAAAATGGAAAATTATTGCAAAAAATTCTGTTACTGCCTAACTTTCTACTGTGATCCAAATTGAAAAAGTGATAGGTGGTACATGCATTTTGCCAAATGAATTAGTGCCATAGCCATTATGACATTAGCAAATGCCATAAGGTTTATATTAAGCTACAAAAGGTTTACATTAGCAAATGAAACTTTCTGTCAAACAAATGAGATATGTAGTCAGATCTTCAGTGGGTATAAATAAATGTAGCTTCAGTGCAGTTAAACCAATTTACATCAGCCCTGGCCTATGAAGTTCTTCCTGTTTTGAAGGCATGTGATAGATACCATATTTTGATTTAGCCTTTAATTAGACTTGTCTGTAACAGAAATCATCAGCACCCTTTTTAATAGTCTCATCAAAAGCTATAACCAGCATGCAGGCTAACTTACCCTTTTATCTTGGTCAGGGTTGAAATACAACAGTGAGTTGTATTGAGGGAGCCTGGCAACGCTGCCATCTGTAGTATATCTGTAGGACTAGGAGCAGACATTGCATTTTTCCCTGGAAAAGTTGTGCCTGTGTTTGTGCTCGAACAGAAATAGCCCAGGATTGGCATGTAGACACATTGCCCTTCTTATCAATGTTTAGTGAGCAGCTAAATGCACTACTGACTTTCTGCCATTGAATCAATGTTACAATCCTGGGATAAATACTTTCAGACTTACTTTAAAATGTCCTGGGATAAACAGTACTTCTTATCCCATGAAATACTATTTTTTTCCTAAACCTTTTTAAAGATTTTTCTCAAGACAACAAATGTGGATGTTTGAATGATGACCCCTTGTCCTAGAATAAAAAAAACTTTATACAGAATAAATGTGATATCTGTTTGCAGCCTACATAAACAGGGAGTTCTTGACTAGCATAGAGGCTGGAAACCTTTTTGCCGCCATGGTCTGCTGCTTGTGATCCTGTCCCTGACCCAGACTGCATCCCAAATACCTCCCCAGTGATCAGCAGATGCTGTGAAGGGAATATATAGAAAAAGATTTTAGGACCCTAGGGATGCCTCTTCTGCTGTCTTGCAGAGAATAAACTAAACACAGCAAGCCACAAGACCCTGAAGATGCTTCTTCTGCTGCAGTTACTGAAGAGTGCTGCTGGTTCCCTAGGCTGCCATGGGTGGGATCCAGTCACTTCACAAGTTGGATCTGGCCCATGGGCCATAGGTTGCCAACCCCTAGTCTAGTGTGACAGCAATCTATTGCTTTCTACAATCGGGATATTCACATGCTATTTTAAAAAGGATTTCAGCATACAGGTGTGGTTTTAATTTTAAGGATTTTATGAATTAATATGGTTACTTTTATGATCCAAGACGATACTTTTCAATCAGGGTGCCATGCTGTTGTATGTGCATTGTTATGTGCAAATATGATTCACAAGATAAAACTTGAGATTTCAAACAAGAATCTATAGTGTTAAAAACGGAAAGACCAGACCAGGTCGGAATAAGTTCTTTACAACAGAATAATTCCTCTATTATTTTTCTGTAGTTAAAAAAAATCGTGAAAACTAAGAGCTGGCATTTTCTGATGGGTGCCTTAAATCTATCGAGAGGTGCCTCAAGTCTAAAAAGGTTGAAAACCGCTCACCTAAAAATATCTTTTTATCTTGCTGCATGTGCATTTCTGCACATAAACCCCATACACAGAAATCTGTGTGCACTGAGATGAAAATACAGCGCATCAATTTACTAGACTCTGACACTCCTGAAAGCCTAAAGCATTGTAAAGGGGTAAAGATTCCATGCAATGCACAGAGATTTAGCCACAAGACTCCCATTAACTTTAACATAGGCACACAGCTAAATCCCCACACATCATGCTGAATATTCACTCCCTCAATGTGTTCATCCTCGACAAATTATTTATGAACAGAGAACTAGAAATGTTTATGACACACAGAGAGGAATATGCAAGTAGTTCAAGGCACAACTGTAAAGTTTAAAGGGTATGAATCCTTTTTTCTACCTTTTCCACAGATCTTCATTATTCTACAAATGTGGTAAGGAAATAGCTACTGAAGCAGAGTATCTGCTGATAACCATTACCAGCTTCACACAGACAGCTGATACGATCCATGTATAAATGATTTTGGCGGGGTTATTCACCAGGAAAATGGAAGACATTAATAAAACATTCATACAGTAAATTGGTGTCTGATCCATATATTATCAGTAGATGATATCAGTCATACAGGATCAATGTGATTGCTCATAAAGGGAAGTATAATGGTTACAGAGGGGGAAAATCACTTCCAGAAAAGTGAAAAACTTTTCTAAAATGCAAGGACTTTTTTTCAATAGTTATGCCAATTGTTCTAGGTTTGTCTGTTATAGTATTATAGGATATTTCTCACTGTAGTTTTATAAAGTTCTTCAGTTTATTGACTTGTACTTATTACGTGTAAAGAGATTAGTTTGCTGTTTGTGACCTAAGGTACAGAATTCCTTTCAAAAATAGATGTTTGAAGCTACATCTTGCTCCTTCCTTTGCTGAGAATGAAACCTGAGTGAATGGGAAGAGCAGTGTTATGCCTTCTCTGCAATAAGATGTCTCTGACAGGCTGGTCTGCCCAGCCTCATGGCTTCATTACCTGACTGCATCATCTCTGGCACCCTGGCATGTTGTCAGTCTATGATTTGGAGTCATACACTTCACTTTCAGCATCTGATATACTGATTATGTTCTTAACACGAACCTTTCTAGTTTAGTTCTCATCAGTGTTGCTGTCCTCAATTCATCTTCTGAAGAAAATTATGGATCCACTGAAAAGCAGGAGGAGATATATAATTCAGAAGTTTTCAAGATTCATTTTCAGGAAGATGAAGCACTCAACACATTATACGCTGAGTAGGTTCTTTGAACAGTAACAATGCCACCTGCAGCACTAAATATGTAGTCTGAATAAATGTTTTATTGCAAGCAAGGCAGGAACAGGAATAGTCCATCACTATTACCTTGTCTTTCTTCTGCAAATGAAAGATTCTTCTTGCATCTGTAATGACTCCTATAAATACACACACACACACACACACACATTAAACTAGAGTCCATCTCTCTCATTCATATGCCTCTATAACAGACAGCAGTGTTGATGCATCCTAGGAATAATTAGTAGAAAATAGGTAACCACAATGTTTTGAAGTAGAGTAAGAAATGAACACATTGCACTGCTACCACATCTAGGCTTAAGGTGTTTCATTCTCCAAAGAAATATGCTTCTGGGTTATGGCATCTATTATCAATAACACTGAATTCTTCCAACGGGAAACCAGAATAATAATGGCCAAACATTACATTTGGACTGTTATGGAGAAAAGTGAAATGCAAACTAACAGGTATTAGGAGTGTGGCACTTGTAGGGATTGAATTTTGGGTGACAGAAAATCTTGGTTGAAATCCATGTTCAGGAAAGGAGATTAGCCTATATAAGAACTCTAGACTTTAAACCTAGAATTCTCAAAAGGGCCAGATCTTGTTCTATCTCTTGATTGGATCCTTGTTCAAGTCATTGAAGCTGTTCCCAGGAGCAAAATGAAGTGAGATTAAGCCCAAGGCAATAAAATTTGAAAGCTGAGGGTCTGATATTCATCTTGCTTACCTATTCCCCTCCCTCTACTTCACATCTTTGTAATGCCAGTAACTTCAAGGTATTATACTTGGGTGTTGTAAATCACAAGTGAACAGAGAGTCAGGGCACAAGGCTGAGGGTCCTGATCCCACACCTTTGAAGTCAATGGGAATACTGCCTATGTAATGGAAGTAGGATGAAGCAGAAATAACACATGATACTCCTCACTGGAAGAACCCATATAAATCTTGATTTGAAAAAAAAAATCTTGATCCCTCAGTCAAATAAAAAGTAAGTTAAAAATCTCATATTAAAGCATCCAAAATATATTATTTTTCAAGAGTTCCCTCTATTTACTTGGGGACTCCAAAGAGAGGACTAGGTCTTAGAACTCTTGAATAATTTGAATTGAGTAATGTATTTAGTGAACTGAGTACCTTTTTCCTTCACAAATCATCTCCAAGCAGTTCTCTTAAATGATTTGATATACTAAGAATTACTTCCCAGACAATTTTTTTTTTCCAAATCACATTTGGTCTATAGCTTGTTTGTGAGTTCACTGAAAATAGTCAGTGTAAGTTGGAGCTTAGAAAAATGTTTGGAGCAAGAATAAAATGTTTGCTTCTGAGAAATATCAGACCCCCTGATATTCAAAGGGTCCAGTCAGAGATGTCAATCATAAAATGGTTACATATGACAGTGGTTTCTGACCTACACCTGTTTGTAAAGACAGTGACATATATGAAGTTACAGGAGTATCTTGGCTTCTTGTGCCCTAACTTGGAGTTCTAGCAATAAGCTAGCAAGGGAAGCTACAGCACTAGATGGGCATCATGTTGCCTATCAGAGACTAATACCCTCTAAAATGGGGATGGTCTTGTTGGGGAAAATCTTTGTCTAGGGCAGATGGATAATGCATGTGCTCTCTACAAGCCCTCAATAGCTTCCACTGGCAGGTTACCTACCAGTATTTTTGCAGAAATTGAAGTTGCTCTCAGGAATGAACAAGGATATGCTCTCCTAGAGGCTGATACTTCTACAGAGAGCCTGCAGGAGAGGCTGCACTCAGGCAAGTGGGGGTGAGTCAGGCCCAATGCAGAAGATAGTTCACAAAAGAAGAAATAAGTTTGCTTAAGAGGTAACTTTAATGAGAGGTCAGATTTGTCAGTCAGATCTGAGAAAGGTATGAATCAGGCAAATTAAAGATGCCCTGTATTCCTTAAGAATGGAATATTCCTTAAGGAGGAGGATAAGAGTACTGCTTGGGCATGCACAGATGAACTCAGGAAAGCCAAAGCACAATTGGAGTTGTAGCTAGCAAGGGTCCTGAATGGTAACAAGAAGGGTTTCTACAAGTGTGTCAGCAAGAAGAAGAAGATCAGGGAAAGCAACTGGGAAGCAACCTAGTGACAGAGGATACAGAAAGGCTAAAGTACTCGTTTGCCTTTTTGCCTCTGTCCTCACAGGCAAGGTCAGCTGCCAGACTACTGCACCAGGCAGCACAGTTTGGGAGGAGGTGAGCAATCAACAGTGGCAAAAGAACAAGTTAGGGACTGTTTAGAAAATCTGGATATCTACAAGTCCATGGGACCAGACAGGATGCACCTGAGGGTGCTGTGGGAGTTGGCCAGTATGATTGCAGAGCTGCTGCCCATCATCTTTGAAAACTCATGACAATCGGGAGAGGTTCTGAATGACTGAATAAGGGAAAATGCAGTGCCCATCTTTAAGAAAGGGAAGAAGGAGGATCCACAGAATGACAGACCAGTCAGCCTCATGTCAATTCCTAGAAAAATCATGGAGCAGATCCTCAAGGAATCCATTTCTAAGCACTTAGAGGACAAAAAGGTGATGAGGAGCAGTCAGCATGGATTCACTAAGGGCAAGTCATGCCTAACTAACCTGATTGCCTTCTATGATGAGATGACTAGCTCTGTGGTTGAGGGGAGACCAGTGGACATAATATACCTTGACTTTAACAAGGATTTTGATACAGTGTCCCACAACATTCTTGCAAGCAAGCTAAGGAAGTACAGATTGGATGAATGGACTGTAAACTGGATAGAAAATTGGCTGGTTCATTGGGCTCAGAGGGTAGCAATCAATGTCTCAATGTCTAGTTGGCAGCTGGTATCAAGTGGAGTACCCCTGCCAGTGGTCTTGGAGCCCATTTTGTTCAATGTTTTCATCAATGACCTGGAAGGTGGGATAGGGTATACTTTCAGCAAATTTTTCAGTTGACAGCAAGCTGGGGGTGCGATAGATACTCTGGAGGGTAAGGCTAGGATTCAGAGAGACCTCAACAAATGAGAGGATTGGACCAAAAGAAATCTCATGAGGTTAAATAAGGACAAGTCCTTCACTTAAGACAGAAGAATACCATGCACCGGTACAGGTTTGGGACTGACTGGCTAAGCAGCAGTTCTGCAGAAAAGGATTTGGGGGTTACAGTGGATGATAAGCAGAATATTAGCCAACAATGTGCCCTAATTGTGAAGAATGTTAATGGCATTCTGAGCTGCATTAGTATGAGTATTGCCAACAGATCAAGGGAGGTAATGATTTCCCTGTACTCGGCAGTGGTGAGGCCACATCTGGAGTACTGTGTTCAGTTTTACCCTTCCCCCCAGTACAGAAAGGATGTGGACAAATTGGAGGGGGTCCAGCAGAAGGCAATGAAAATGGTTTGGAGGCTGGGACACATGACTTCTGAGGAGAGGCTGAGGGAACTGGGATATTTAGCCTGGAGAGAACAAGACTGAGAGGTGATTTAATAGCAGCCTTCAACTACCTGAAGGCTGGTTGCAAAAAGGATGGAGCTAGACTGTTCTCAGTGGTGGCAGATAACAGAACAAGGAGCAATAATGGTCTCAAGTTGAAGCAAGGGAAGTTTAGGTTAGATATAAGGTAAAACTTTCTTACTAGGAGGGTAGTAAAACACTGGAACAAGTTACTCAGAGAGGTTGTGGAGTCTCCATCCTTGGAGGTTTTTAAGACCTGGTCAGACAAAGCCTTGGCTGAGATGATCTAGTTGGGGATGGTCCTGTTTTGAGCAGGGGGTTGATTTAGATGACCTCCTCAGGTCCCTTCCAACCCTAACTTTCTATGATTCTGTGAATGTAAAAGACAATTGTACTTTCTGAGGTCAAGATTCTGGACTGCAGACTTTCTACTTAAATATGCAGTGTCAAATTCAGCTCACTGAGCATGTTACTCATTTTCTTATTTCCTTGTTTTCCTTCCTGACTTATCCATATTTAATTTCCTACATGCTTTCACTTATTTATGGTTTCTATCCAGCATGATGGTTCTTTTACCATTAGTCAGGACCATAGTATATAAGCAACTCCATGTAAAATCAGTAGCTGTCTTTAGTGAATTTCCTGGAATCTCTGGCACTTCTTCTATTTTGGAGTCTAAGCTCTTCTTGCAGTAGGATTTGGGATTTTTTTTTCAATTCTGTTAATTTTCTGGGGTTTTTTCTATACCATTTTGACATAATTAATTGTATGAAGGGTAGCAATGTGTGATTTGGATGGCCTGTAATCCCCCTGCAAGTGTTTGGTGCATCTTGTTTTCACAGCTGGAGTTCCATACTTTGTTTCAGATCTGTAGACTAATTCTTTTTGAAGTCTGATGAAATTATTAATTACTTAAAAAGGCCTGGAAAGGTAAATAGGGAAAACTAGCTAAACCAAACAATAATGAATTTTACCACACAAGAATTTGAGTCCTAAAGACACTCTCATGAGGCTGCAAAAATCTCTCCTAGATGTCCTATTTGTCCTCTGTTTGACAGAGCTATGTTAATTACCCCACCATTAGGGGTAATTAGGGGTTTTGGAGAAGCTAACACTTGGCTTATATATAACAATACAATTAAAATGTTGATATCTTTGGGTTGGCAAATTTCTTCTTTAGTTTTGAGCCACCTTTCCTGGGAGTGCTCATCACTTCTGAGTTCAGCATCCAATCTGTTGCACTTTCTGCTTCTGAAATCAAAGATTTAGAAACAATCCAGAATTCATTTGTCAAGATAATAATTATTTCCCTACTGCAATCCCCCCCTTAATTATCATGCTGTAACAGAAATAGGCTTGATACTCTTTTTTATTAAGGTTGTTTCACTCACTATTATTGATTAAGCTTATTTCCCAGGATAAATAACCCTCCTGTCAAAAAATGATTTATGAAAGCCAGGAGGTCTCTCCTTTGCTAGTTTGCTTTTTTTCCCTCTTCATTACATGGTATGCAGCATTCCCTAAACATAACTGTTTTGGTCAGTCTTTGAATCCAACAGTTATTGTCCCAGTTAGGAGAAGTGAGTTACAGTGCCATAAAAGAATGTGAATTTAAGTTAAGAACAGACGATCTTTCTAACATGGGTTTATAATTCCCTAATAAAATGCATTTCAATCTTAGATGTTCTACTAAAGTAAGGCTACCATGCACTAGGCAGCAGAGCTTTGGTAGACAACATCCTAAGCTGATTACTTTTCACATATCTCTGTCATCTCCAGCAATTTGTCTCCACAAAGACAAAAGAAGCTAATCATATGTTGTATTTTATTGGGGCTGGACACATGAATGCTGATCTTTTATCTTGTTTTTGCTGCCAACTGTGTCATATACAATAGCTCACTGGAAGAGAATTCTGTCTTGCAGTAACTTTTGAAATATTGAAATTTATTCCTGTTCTAATACAGAGTGAAAAGACGTTGAAATAGAAGTGGAAAAGTCTTCTGTTTTAGACTGAATCTTGAGCATTTTTTAAAGGTTTTCTTGGCGGAGTGGAGTAAAAGAGTCTGGGGCTCTTAGTGAGAGAACTGCATTCACTCTATAGCCTTCTCAATCCCACTTAGCTCAAATAAATTGTTTCCCTCTTTGAATTGAAATGAAGTAAAATATGGAGTTTTTTTAGGGTGTTGCTTATAACAGAAGGAACTGAAAATGGAAAGTCCGTGTATTTATATATTCTGAACAAAGCCCTGTGTTCCTGAATGCAGAAGGAATCAAACAGGAGACCTCTAAACACAGTTCCAAGTTTCTTTCTATCCAGCAGTTAGCCAGTCTCTCAAAATTTCTTGGGTCCCACAGCTGCTGCTGTGGTGTTTCTGCAGCTTTGTTTTTCCTCTCACACAGCTGCAGCAAACAATATCCAGCCCCCTCTGTTCAGATTCAGATACCCAGGGAACCCTTCCAGACCACATGGCTCAACTCCTGCTGCAGCCTGCAGATAGCCTGTGATTTGGTCAGTAGTTCTGTGGGGCAGGACCGCAGTGGGCTCCTGTTCTGTGACTAGGACACTTAGGCAATATAGTAATATAAATATTGCATAATTAAGCCTGTTCCATAAGGATGCGGAATTGCTTTGTCCATTTATTCTGAATGAAGGTTGGTGGTTAAATCCAGTAGTTTCAATGAAGTTTTGCTCCGTCCCCAGGGTAACTCTATAAAGCATTAGACTTAAATGGCAACATTTTGACTTTCACAGATTTGGCCATTCTCATAAAAATCCTAGTGCTTATAAATGGAAAATTACAAAGCAAAACCTAATAGTATCACAGCTCTAATTCCCTGGCTTTGTTCCTCTGGGTTGGGACTCTTAATAGAAAACTGTGCTAACTATATAATCGGTATTTCGAATTCAGTAGCAGAGTTGGCATCCTACAGAGTCTGCCAGCGAAGTCTGTGTTCTTCGAAGGAAATTAGTCAATGTGACATTCCTAACAAATGAGCAAAGGGTATGTTAGTTGTTTTTACCTGTAGTAGTGCTTTGTACAGAATGAATTTTGATAGAACCCATTTTCCCCAAAGAGAGAACTTTACTACTTGTACCTTTTCCGTGTTACATAAAAATTTGGGTAACTTTTCTCATCTCGTGTAGTGAGGGAAATATATTTCAGTTCTCATACATTTTCAAAGCAGTGCTTGGATTTTTGACAGGTATTAAAGTCAAACAGTCTATGAAAGCCAGTTTTGCCTTATACCCAATCAAGCTCACACAGGCCATGCTGCCCAGCCTGTGGGGTACCCTAGAGGTTTGGGAATCTGGCAGCAGAGGAGCATTAATTAATGCTGCTGCTGTTATACTCTACCAAATTGCTGTATCTGTGGGGAGACCTGCAGGCCAGATGATGTGGTTCCATTGGCCACATGTGGCTCCATGGACCAGGGGTTGAACACCACTGGCATACACAGAAAATGAGCCACAGTGCGAGCTCTGTAATGGATGATGAGAGTGCAAGCAGTGCACAAGCAATTTTTTGGTTAATCAAAATTTGTTTACGTTATTAAAATACTTTCTGTCAAATTATTGTACAGGTCCTCTAAAAATTGAAGTTGAAAATTAGTTGGAAAGATGCCTGAGATAATGATCAGGTAATAAGTTCAAATTCAGAGTCTCTTTTTTTTCTCTACAGAAACTTCAGCTAAAATTTAGCTGTAGGACCTTAATAGGACCTAATTAGCATTCATGCCACACCACAGAGCTCTGTATTATATGGGGCCCTAGGTTGCAAAGCCATATACTTGGGCCATGATGGTATTTATAATCCTGTAAGCATGCCAAAATTGTCACAGGTGGCTAGCACAGTAACAATATGAATACATGGATCTGTAAACAGTTTGTATAAGACCAAGAATTAGGCAGTTTAACCTGGTTCTCCAGGCTTAGAATCCTTAGCATGTATTTCCTTTCCAGTGCAAACTGTCATATTAAAAATCTACCATTTTAGGGTCTCTTCAGTCTCCTTAGAACAGGGGTCAGCATCTCACAGCCCAGGGGCTGGATCCAGGCCTGCAGAGCACGGTCTTGGGTAGCAATGGGAGCATTTCCCATTCTGCAATGTGACTGGGCACTGGGAAGAAGTGGTGGCAGCAGCCAATTCCTAGCACTGGCCCTCCTTTTACCAAGGTGGGTCTTTCCATCCTACTGCCAGAAAATGTTGCCAATCTCTACCTTAAATGTTGCAAAGTGACTTACAGAAACCAGTGTGGATATAAATTAAACATCAGATAGATTTAAAAGTACTGGTTGAGAGTCTGTGCTGTCCAGAGGTTCAGGGAAGGTCAGGGAGTAGAGAGGGGATAGGACTGTTTTTAAACCATCTCTCCCTTCCTTCCATATCCTAAACCTCTCTGAGGACTTGGGAGGTCCTAGGCAGAATTGAGATAGCCCTGTTGACCAGTATAAGATACAGCACCCTTCCTAGGCAGTTGTTTGGTCCAAAATGCAGCCCAGGGTCTTTGGACTTACTCCTAGCACACTGCAATACAGCCTAACAGCTATGTAAACGTACCTGCAGCTTGGTGTTTGGGGAGGTTAGATCATGTTACAAATGGCCACCAGATCTAACTTAGTTTGTCCAGGTGCAGACCTTACACTTGGATACCGAGTTAGGTTGATCTAAGTGCAACCTGTACGGAAGTTGAGGAGGTTTAGAATGACAACCCGATCTAAGTTAAGCACACCTTGGAGTTAGCGTAACTTAGATTGGGTCCGGCCAGACAGGTCTAATTCAATGTCTGTACAGTTCTCAGCAGTCCTGTGGCTGGGAAAGCCCAGCTGTTGGCCTCAGCCCCAGGGCTGCACTTTTCCGGCCCTTCCCTCCCCCCAGCATCAGCCTATTTTTAGCCCCCTGACCCCTTGCCCTACCCCTGACAGACAACCTCTTCCTGCCTTCTGTGGACCAGCCAGCCCCCCTCAGTCTGCCAAAGGCCCATCCCACAAACCGCTCCTGGTTCCAGTTTTACCAGCATTCACCAGTGTTGGGAGCCCAGGATGTAAAGTGCAGTGTAGGGAGGGGCGGGCAGGATGGGAGGGGTAGGTTTGCTGGAAGGAGGGGATGCTGTTTGTCTGGGGTGGAGGGGTCAGGGGTCTAAAAATAGCCCCTAGTCCTGTGGTGGGTAAGCAAGCCCTCCACAGACACCACTTCCCC
>NW_005842768.1:721054-724346 GCF_000455745.1 Alligator sinensis
CCTCTCGAATATAAGCCCTAGTCTTCAAATGGATCTTCACTCACTACCTCACAACCTGGCCTTCACTGAGTTTATAAGTAGCTCCGCGTGTGTTATGCAGTCCTTTCATTGCTAATGTACTCTGAGCAACAGCATGGCAGCACTCCTTATTTTGCAGTTTTGTAGCTCTGAGCCTTGAAAATCTTTCAGCCTCCAAATCACATGATCATGTTTCATGGATTCATGATATTTGTCTTTTGGTGACACAGCTACAGCTGTGTGGAGAAAATAATCCATTTTGTGGAAGATGTCGCCACTGTGAAATCTGGGTTTCTTTTGATTCGGAAGGAAACAAAAACATCGGGAATATTCCTTGAAGAATGACCCCTAACGCTGAGTCAGTTCATATCTGCATATGGAATGATGACCATGATTTCTTCTGCTAACATTTTTTTTAGAGAAAGTCAATACTACAGACTTGAAAACCTGTATAATGTACCACCTCCTTTATCCTGCCAAAGCAGCATGTAAGGAAGAGCTGGCTGCACTGTGTACCTTTTTCATGTTATTACTAATTTTGTTTTAACCCATCCTTTCCTTGTGTCACTATTCCTTTCAAATGCTCTGTCTGAATGCCACTATTTTTAAAACATTCTCCAGCATAAAACCCTCCTCTTGCTTTAAGGAGGAAATCTCATTATGATAAATGCTTGTGGACGTTCCAGAGGTGGTAGATTGTTGCTTCAGTTCCAGGAAGCAGCAGTGCTGTCAAGCAAGCCTCTTCGTTTGATTAGCTGAGGTGTCTGGCACCAGGGTTTCAGCCACAAGAAGTGGCTGAATCAAGTGGCTATTGCTCTATCAAGTGAGTGGGATGCTACATGGGATGTTTAAATCCTGTGAATATAGTATTGAACAATACACTTTTTATCCTGGACAATTGACTTGGTGCCCTTTTAGAATTATAGGAATATAATCAGTTAGTTCTTAGTGTGAATTTCAATCTGGCTCTGAATAAAGTCAATTGATTCTGGGTGAAAATATTTGAGGACACAACCCCACAGAGCTGTTAGGGTGCTGCTGTTGCTTGTTAAATAATATAGCCTTTTCTGTGGAGAATTATTGACTTTTCATTGAAAGACTGAAAACTGTTGGCTTTTTCAGGCTTTCAAACTTTCTAATAAATTTGGCAATTTTTTAGAGCAGCAGAAAGTTTCAGCAAACATTTCTGTTTAGCCAAAACTTTTGGACCTTTTTCAACTGACCTTGTGTGTAGTCTGAGATGTGTCTGTTCATATTGGGTGATGAGGCAGAGATGTGCTTTTTGTGGACACATTTTAGGCCATTTGTAAGATCTAAATAGAGGTCCTGGGAAATGTTAGGCTTAGGTAAGCTTTTCGGTATAAGAAAAGAATCTCTGAAACTGGAATAGGGAGGTGTATTACAGCGTCTTGCAACCACAAAGGCTTTTGTAGTTCAGGGGGAGTTCAACACAAGGGAAAACAGGTGGTCCTACTGTTGTTCTCATTGTGGCTTCCCAAAAATAGAGGAATCAGCTTTAATTCCTCCTTTGCATCGCTGCAACTTTATCTTCTTGTGGACTTTCTACCTAACCTTTCTGCCAGCTTTCTGTGCAAAAGCTGGCACAGACGGATAAATTGGGCTAAATCCAATAACATTTCTTTCCCAAATCCATGAAAATTACCATCATATGTATCAATGTGTCCCTACAATTAATTTTAGCACACTGTTCTTCACCAATAGTTTAGTATATCTGTGCATATCAGCTACCTGACCCTTGCATAGCCTTCAAAATATTTGAATAAGTGCTAATAGAATTTGAGTATTTGACAAGAAAACAATGTGGGTGTTTCTGTAACATTTCAGGTCACGTTCAGTTCACATCAGTGAATAGAATAGGACAGCATAACGTGATATGATGGGCATAGCTGACATTAGTATCAGAGTGTAAAGGAAATGAATGGTATATAGGGTCTGATATCTGCTTCCTACTTATATTGAACCAGGCAGGAGTCACCATAATGTTGAGAAACAAAATATTAAGTCAAGGGGACTGTTAGAAGTATGTTACATGAAGACTCAGTTGGAGACAACTCAAATTCTTATCCACTATTCCGACCTTTCCACTTTTGTTCAAAGACTCAAATGTTCTTTTGGGGGATTTCTTGATTTATTGTGACGTTTCTTAATGACTGTCATTCAGGGGAGCTTTGAAGAATGCCCAGAGAAGTCAAGTAGCAGCTTGCACCTACTGTGGTCATAAAAACTAAAAATGCTGCAGTCCTTTTTGTAGAATTACCTGTATTGCTAAATCACAAATCACAAGTGGAAGGTTGGAATTCGATCCTGTGTGTAACTGCTGCACCTGAGGTAGTTATTTGAGGCCCAGCTCAGCAAAGTTTAACTCTTTGGAAGATGTTTGCAGTGGAAAACCAAGACTATGGACATGTGTATCTTAAAGGAAGAGGAACTTGTCTCTTGGGAGCATGTCAAACTTTCTGATTTACTGTTTTATTCCTCTCTTCCTAAATGGGTATAAGTGGAGCTAAACTGTAAAGGCATCTACTGCAGAAGTTCTCTAACAGGTTTTATGAAGCAGTCACTGGCAGTTCCCAAAGAGCTGGCTGGCCACACAGTGCTGAGCATCCTTTTCATTTCCTGCTGTTCTGTTGTGTCAAGCATGAAGTTCTTCCTAATATAAAACTCTCACAGATAAGCAATTAGCATAGTTGCCATACAGAACCACAGCATTTGGAAAGGAAGGCAGTCCTTGCATGCCATGAAATGCGAGTGGAGGTGGACAGTATGTAGAGAGATGCTTCACCTTAAAAAGGATAAATAATTGGATGATCAACACATTATAAGTAAGAACCTTTCAAAGACAAGTAGGATAGATCTGAGACTAGACTGTGAATTAGGTTGATAAGATGCGTGTGCCTTGAAACCTGCATGTCACTGAGTGGTCTTCCAATTACTAAATTAAATAAGTGGGATATCGCTTGGTGTCTGAATACGTATCTGCTCCTTTTAATCTGCTTGCCTGTGAGGGAAATGAAAAAAGTGAAGACCAAGTAAAGTACTGTTAATACAGAAATTGCTTACAAGTTTTTTGGTATAGAGGAAGCCAATTACGCCATAGAATGGAAGTGAGGATCTCCTATTTGCCTTGGTCATTATCCATTGATAGCCTTTTGACTATCATTACAATCAAAAGGTCATTACCCTGTTGGTTTGTAGTGCAAAACAAATAGCAGAAACAATGTCCATCAACAGTCTAAGAGAAAATTAGTAGGGA
>NW_005842768.1:724377-738711 GCF_000455745.1 Alligator sinensis
TGTTTTCAAATGTTTTACACTCAGTGGAGAGTAAAATGCTACATTAGAAACTACATAAAAACACTTGACAGTACCCATTTATGATTATTAGTAGATTCAAAAATTAAATATTTATTTAGTTTCAGCATGTATTAATAATAATCATATTTTCTTACTTTTTAAAATAAATTCCACTGCTTAATCTGAAAAGTTATAAAAAAAAAAAAGCTGGTTGATATACACTAATGAACAAAGCCTTTGTTGCCTTGAATGCTGCTATAGTTTCTACAGTCATTTTCCAACTCCATGGATCTCAGCAAATATGAAAAAAAATGTCGATTTTTGGTACCATTTGGCATCTGGGCACAAATGTAGCACATGGATGTTTTACAGCAGAAAATAGCATACTTCATAATTTCTTTATTTATTAGAACACTCTCAACTGAAGTGCATTCAGCAGGGCATAATTCTGCAGCATGCAAACATAACAGCATTTCCTGACAGCCTGTGAGCAATTAGAAACAAAGCAAAATGAGCAATAAGGAGAGCTGAGACATGGTGAGCTGAGACAGGCCCAGAGGCCTAAATCCTTTTATTATTTATTTTTAATATCATGGTGCCTAGGATTCCTAGTCATTGACCAGGATCCCATTGCACTAGGCACTATATTAATAAATCTACAGGTATTAAATGCTTGCCTTGTGCCTTTAGAAGATACTATTTCTCTACCTTAAAGGACTTCTGTAAGGCATAGGTCATTAATGTTTTTAAAGTGATATTACATTGTCTGAATGGAAGTTCTATAGAAATATTATTACATAGCATTTACAATTACTTGTTTCCCCGTAAGTATGTGGGCTACATATGTAGCTGCTCAACACAAATCTTACGAGTTTTACATGTTTCATTACCCCATTATTAACTTCCATTTGCAGTCTCTTAGGAAAGACACCATGTCATTTTGGCAAAAACTATTTTTTCAAGATTATCCAAACAATTCTTTTGACCCCTTCATAGCCATAATTCACATTAAATGAAATGTACCCCCTTCCATGTTTTTGGTATGCATCTCTTTAGGAATTATACACAATTAGAATGAGTGAAGGAGAAAAGTAAATTGTATTTAAGGAATTGTGGTAATAGGCTGTTCTGTAGTTATGCATAATTTAGATTGAGGCAACACTCCAATAATTAATTTCTTCGTGGCAAATCTTAACTTGTTAAACTATTAATGGTTACATTTGTGTTTTAGGTAGAACTGACTGCATAGGGGGTTAAGATGGTAACATTTAATGCCAAAGCTCCACAGTTCATACTTCACCAAAAGGAATCAGATTCAAGTGTCCTTGGCTCTGGCTCAGGTGTTGCCTTTAACAAAGTTTTCAGGAAGTACTCTAAAATTATCAAAAATGGAGGTCAAGCAATGGCTTTATAACACTCCATTGAGCCCTTCTTTGTGCCAATATACATTTTTCATCCTTAGCTTAAGGTTGTATTAATAAAGAAGAGGTCTGCTGCACATTATGCATCTCCTGATCTCGGCTATTTTACAGAAACAGTAGGCTATGAAACTTCAGAGTGATTTTTTGCTATAATAATCTGCTTCTGTTCCTACTGATGAGGATCTACTGCTCCTCTCCCTGACCTTCCATGTTCGCCAGCCAATCAAGCTTGAACAGTTTCAGCAGTGTTAAACTTCACAGCTATTTCTGTTACTCTGAGGTCTGTCCCCATCGATTTTTAAAAAGTCAGCATGCCAGGAATTCATGTCAGATGTCAGCAAGCTTCAGAGTCACCAGCGATAACCTGCTGTCTCAGCACATTGTAACAGAACAGAGCATTCATGTTGTTCTGTTCCTGATTGTCTAGTGAATTGGGAAAACATTGTGCAAAATACAGCAGCTTCACTGGTGGGAAAAATTGCTGAACAGCACCTGCATAGTAAAGCAAGACCATCTGCTTACTACCCCCCAGCCCTTTTTTTTAATCTTGATATTTGTCTTATTTTATTTTTTGTTTGACAAGATCATGCAGCCCTTTCCTAGAATATATTTAAAAAATATACATTTAAAATGTATTTTAAAGAAAGATAGGAAAGAATAGAAAAAAATGTATACTGTGTTTTTGTCTGATAACACAAAACCTCTGTGGAACTCACTGCCACAAGGTACCAAAAAGTAGAAGAATTTAGCAGGATTCAAAAACAGAATTGGGCACTTACCTAGAGAAGAGAAATATCTGTAGTTTAAAATAGCATTAAACCATATTAAAAATCAAAAGTGTATAAGAAGGGTTATGTACTCTTAATTTTAGTAAATAGTGGGGTTAGCAAGAAATATTCCTATTGTCAGGTTATTCTGCATCTCTTCAGTGTCACCATTGTTTCCTGATCAGCATCTGGCAGTGGTCACTCTTGGTAGACCGTGGCTCCCATCCAATCTTGTAATTCCTATGTCCCTATTCAAGGTGCTTTCTGCAGGGAATAATAATTCTCATGAATTTTCCTTTTGTTTCTTGGCACATAAGAAGTAACATTCCAGTCATCAGACAATCCATTCCAGTAAAACTTGGCAACATCTGCTGTTGTGGGAACTATTGTGCTCTTTCCTACTGGAGGTTTCATAAACCTATCCACTGTAACATTCTGGTTAAAAACTGAAGACAGCATATATTGATTGCTCTCTCTCTCTCTCTCTCTCTCTCTCTCTCTCAATGTTTCATGTGCTTATCCATGTGGAGGACAAAGCGACTAACTAACTAAATATTTTCTCCCTTAATCAGACTGAAAGAAAAGGAGGGTTTCAAGGTCAGTTATAGTGCAAGATGCCTTTTATGACCTCCATCATCCTGTCTGTTTCTTCAGCCTTAATAAGCACCCTCTTTTTTCCACAGTGCCAATTACGATGTACTCCTCTGAACAGGATTTTTTCCATTCAGGTTGGTATTTGCACTCAAAGTCAAGCTCCAGCTCTATCCTAGCTTTGTTTTGGTGATATATGCTGCTGACCTTTGGGAAACTCTCCTGAACTTCATGAATTCCTTCATCCTTCAGTTCACTTATTACAGCTATTGGTTAGTATTTGTCTTTTGCTGTGTTAGCAAACACAGTGCAGATGGGAAATAGAGATTTCTTCTGTGAAGCTAAATTGGTAAAATATATGATGCAGAATCAATTGCCCCTGGTGCCCCAGTCTCTTTCTTTTGTTAACTAGGCTACTGTAAATATTTAACTTTAGATTGTTCACCAAATAGGAGGCAAGCTAGTAAGGGTACATGCTTCCGATTCTGCCCTTACGTCTTCTGTCCTGGGTAGTTCTCTGGCCACAATTCCTTCCTTTTTACTTCATAATCTTTAATTAATTTATTTTCAGAACACTACTGTGATGCAAGGAAGCATTGTGATCCCTGCTTTGCAGTTGCGAAATTAAGGCCTAGAAAAGTTAATGTGACTTTGCAGGGTCACAAAGGAAGTCTGTGATAGGGCAAAGATTTAGACTCAATCTTTTCAAACTACGTTCCATGGAACCCTGGGGTTTTGCAATAGGTCATTATGGGTTCCACAAAGAGAGAGTGGGTAATGGCTGAGTTATCTGGGAGGCAGTGTGCTACTATTTGTCAGCTGGGTCACTTGGCTCCACATCAGTCTTTAAGACACCGTAGAGCAGGGGTAGGCAACATTCTTGGCCAGAGTTCCGAAAAAAACACATTGTCTACCTTGTAAGGTGCCATGATGCCGGCAGGCCAGAGAAACAAAACTGGGGGCAGGAGGTACATGGCAGGATGTGCTGCATATTAATATAGTTAATAATCATAAATGTTGCTTTTTCTTTACAGTAAATACCAGGTTTTCTAAAAATTCTAAACCTGGTGACAATAAATAAAACTTCCCATACTACCTTTGTTGTTGTGTATTCTTTTTTTGTTAAGCATGTTGTGAAGAGAGAGAGAGAAAACTAATCAGAGAACAGCAAGAAAAAGGAGAAAGAGAAGAGAGAGAGGGAAAGAAAGAGAGAGGAAAAAAAGGAGAAAAACAGCAAAAGAAACACGCGTGCACGCGCGCGCGCACACACACACACACGCACACACACAGAAAACCAGACACATATATGTGCACATAAACAGAAAACCAGACATACGCATGCATGCACACGCGCGTGCACACACAACCACAAGCACAAAAACACCAAGGACCAGACACAGACACACATACAGACAGAATCGATACATGCACAGATATCAGCTAAAATTCAATATCTTCCATGTGTCAGGTATCTGGGCTGTAGTTGTATTGATCTTCTGTGAAATCCTCGAATTGTAGCCGATTTTTAAAAAATGCAATCCTCATATTTTCCCAAGGAGGAAACAACTATGACCACCTAAGATACTGTTTCTTCCTTTGTTCAAGCTAATTTGCATCATCACAGGACCTCACAAGAGAGGTGAGAGACTCTTTAACAGTTAAGACCTGCCTGCTCAGAGGAATTTTCCATCTATTGACTCCTCTGGGAAATCCTGTGAAATATGAACTTTCATTTCTATCCAGGAGAACTTTTACAATCTTTTCTCCAATGCCTGATGAAGGGTATTTGTGCCCAAAAGTTTGCAATTAAATAATTTTTTTTTGCAAAAATCTTGTTGGTCTAATAAAAGATATCACCTCTACCATAAGCCCAGATAGAAGTCAGAGGCATTTAATTGGGCTTCACTGCTTTTATACCACCTGAAGAGCTGATTTTGGCAGAAAAATATGAAGACTGTGGGTCTAGCCTACATGAGTAAGTACAACTGCACTTCTAGTACAGTCTACCATACTGCACTAACTTCTACTGTAAGTGTACTGCCACTCCTAACTCCTGCACATCCTGAATCCCTCAAGAAGTTCATGTTATTGATATCCCAGGTCTCCAGGACTAGAAAGATATTGCTACTGCCAGCCTAAGTGAAGGGAGTGAAACAGTGGTGTGGGGGAATGACTGTCGGGCCTCTATCTCATGGGAACCACATAGCTCTGATCTTCTGCCTTCAAGATGTTGCCCTGTGGGGTCAGGTCTACTCTCAGGATCTCAATATTGCGCTCTTAGACAGGAGGCTGTGACACAATTGCACATATACAAACACACAAATCAATTAAGTGCATACACACACACTACCAGCTCAGGCACATACACATCCAAAGCAGCCTAGGCACATGCAAAGCTATCACCAATTCAAGCGCATACACTATACACCCCAAAAGTTAGACATAGATCACTAATTCGTATATCATGCACACAATGGCATATATGTATATACACATACACACTCACCAGTTCACACACATACAACCCACCTACACATACACACAGGTAAGTTCCTAACTTGGATGGTACAGTCTGTATGTGTGTGCTTGGGGTACCTGGGATACTTGGGAGAAGGTTCAGGTGAGAGAGAGAGAGTTAAAGCGTAAAATTTCTTCCTAATTTCTTCCTAATGTCTAACCTGAATCTACTCTCCACTAGTTTGTACCCATTATTCCTAGTTACTCCTAGGGATGTCCTGGTAAGTAGTGCATCTCCAATTCTCTGTTGTTCTCCCTTGATAAACTTATAGGCTGCTACAAGGTCTCCCCTCAGACATCTCTTCTGAAGGCTGAAGAGATCCAGATCCCTCAACCTCCTCTCGTAGGGTCTTGCATGGAGGCCACTCACTGAGTTGCCTCCTCTGGACCCTCTCCAGATTTTCCTCATCCTTCTTGAAGTGCGGCACTCAAAACCGGACACAATACTCCAACTGAGGCCTGACCAATGCTACATAGAGGGAAAGCATCACCTCCATCGATCTGTTGGTCATGCATCTGCTAATGCATGATAAGGTGCGATTGGCTTTGTTGATGGCTTTGTTACACTGCCGGCTTATGTTCATCTCGGAGTCAACTATGACTCTAAGATCCCTTTCAGCCGCTGAGCTGCTGAGGAGGTCATCCCCCAGCCTATAGGTGTGCTGGGGATTCCTCCTGCTAGGTGGAGTACCTTGCATTTGTCTTTGTTGAATTGCATCCTGTTTCATTCTGCCCATTGATCCAACCTATCCAGATTGGCTTGTATCCGCTCCCTGCCCTTCAATGTGTTAATTTTGCTGCATAACTTGGTGTCATCTGTGAACTTGGAGAGGATGCTTTCCACACCCTCATCCAAATCGCTGATGAAGATATTAAATAACACCGGTCCAAGGACTGAACCCTGAGGGACACCACTGCCCACCTCCTTCCAGGCTGAAAACGACCCATCCACCACCATTCTCTGGGTGCAGTTCCTAAGCCATTTGGCTATTAACAATAGAAGTTGAAAATCTTTGCAGACTAGAAGTGAATTCTTAAACGGCAGGGGCAAACAATATAAAAACATGAATAGGAAAGGCATGAAAGGCATATTTAGGTAGCTGCAGGTTGGAACAAGTAAGATAGTACATAACTGGAAATGATAGAGGGACTTAGTTCCATTTCTGAGCCATCTATGCTGCTCAGGGTCCTTGATCTATTTCTCTGAGTACTAACTGATGTGATGCCAAAAGCCATGAAATTTCCTTTCTCATTATTTACAAGTATCCAGAATGATTAGTAGATAACATTTTAATTAAATACTACTACATGCAGTATTTTCTCACATACAATGCACCCGGAATAAAATACAGCACACAGCAGTAGTTTATAAATATTAGAAGGATCTCAAAGTAGAGCAGGTGGGTATCAGTGCTTCCATTCTGGGCAGCTGGTGGCAGGGTGAATGGAAGAGCTTCTGGGAGTCCAAGCTGCTACAGTTACAATTGAAGGTCATTTTGGCTGTGGGTGGGTGGTCTGGTTCTAGGAACACCGGTATTGTGCTTGGGTCGGCTAGCTAGAACATGGGGTATGGGGAAGGGACTAACAGAACCTGCTTTGCCATTGAGTATGTTTCTCCAAATGCTTTCAAAGATCTTTACAAATATTAATGTATTAATCTCTGGAACAGATAGATATAATCCCCATATTACAGCTAGGGAAACTAAGGTACAGAAAGACTGGGTACGTATGAAGATATGCCTCAGCAACTACATTAAAACCTTGTGTAACATGGCTCTTGTGTGCCAAGACTTGGAATAAATGAGTGATGCTGTATAGGAAAATCAAAAGGTTTGTGACGATACAGCCATTTTGAACTTCACCTTACTTAGAAGGATTTTATTTTAAGTATTAGTGGTTAACTACAGCTTTTTTTTGGTCACTCTTGAGAATTTAAGACCGATATTTACAGGCTCAATGGTTAAAGACTGTACATTAGTGGCACAATAAACTAAGTTATTTTTCATTGTAGATGCTGAGGCGTGACCTTTGGGCAGATCATTTCACTTCTGTTTTTGTCTGGTGTCTTTAGACTTTCAGTTCCTAAGGGCAGGGCCTCAGTCTAACATTTTTAATATGAGTTGTAGAGGGCAGCAAAATAGGGCTCTGATTAGCTGAGGAATCAAGATGATGCTGTAATACAAATAATAAAGTAGAATTTCTTAGATAACACCCTTTTTCCTATAAATTTCTTAGTTTCTTTTCCTAAAACAGGACATAAAAGATAGAGACGGAGAGACTGGATACCTGTGAAATGCCGTGTCAAATAATTGCTACCAGTAGTCATTTACACTTGTCAGTTCCATGTCCTTCTTTCATGCAATGTTCTTAAAGCCCTTTACAGATCTTTATTGACTAAACTTTGCAGCCTCCTGTGAGATCAGTATTGTAACCATTTTCCAATGGATAAGCACAGACATTTAAAGGCCAAGCTATACAAGGTACATCTTTACAGCACAGCACAGTGCAGGGTTGTGAAGATCCCTAAGCTTGCTCTCAACAAGCTCGGTTCCAAACGAGTCCAATAGCCATATTAGCAGATGCAACTCTATCGCTTCGTTCAGAGCTAGCTGTGGTATCCCTCCACTGCATTACATTGTGTAACTATATCCACAGTAGAGATAGTAAATAAAAACTTCTTCCTAAATGTGCAGCCCAGCACACAAAAAAGCACAAGGTGATACTGAGTGCCTCCTCTACAAGGGGCTAGTTTGAGCAGGTGTGGGGAAAAGCAGGAACAATGAGTTTACAATCAAAGGTTGTGCCTGACTTAAAAGAGGTGTTGCAGACTATTCCCCACCAAGCAGACCCCAGGAGCTCTGGGAAGTGTTTTGCTTTCCCAAGACAATATACCTGCAGGACCTGCACCATCCCTTGCTGCAGGCTGTAGCTAAGTGATGCAATCTAGCACTAAATAATAATGTGCCTGGGGTCATCTAGCAAAGGAAGAATGAAAGCATGAATAAAACTCAAGAGCCCTGATTCCCAGTTCCTTCTTCTAATGCAAGACTCCATGATGCAGGTGTGATCTCCCAGGAGCATAGAAAATCCTCCAATATATTTCCTATTTGTGGCGGGAAGCCACTTCTGTTTCTTTAAAGATACAGAACTAGTTGGCTCAAAAATGCTTTAAAAAAGTCCAGCTCCTTACCATCTGGCTGTAGTCTTATACAATATGTTACATTTCAAACTGAAGGGGAAAAAAACTATGATCAGGATATAATTTGTCAACTGCTTACAGATCTTTCGCTTAAAAACCATAATAGTGCAGAATAAAGTTGCTCTGTATATTGTTTTCTACAATGAGTAGAGGGAGGAGGGAGAGGAAGAAAGGAAACTTGAAAGTGTTTTAATTGCACAGGGATGTCATTGCCGCTAGCTAGAGTTCTCCTGCTTCTGTCATAAATTTTTCATATTGCCTCGTGAGAGTGAAAACTGGAAACTTTACCCTCTAAGTGAAAGTCGATGAACCTCATACCAGCCTCAGATCCCAGTAGCCCTGCACTCAGGAATATTAATTTAATTAAGATCACTACAATAAATTCTGTGAGGGAATTCTCCTGGCACCTAAGGTAACTCATGCAAAAAAAATAAAAAAATAAAAAAATAAAAGCAGAACCCGGGTCTGACAGAGGAAGATGTGGTAGTAACAGTGTCCTCAGAATGGTTGTACACTTATCAGAACTGACAGTTTAAGAGACATGTGAGACATACTAAAATAGAAGACAGGGATTTTTGTTTGGGAAAAACATACAATTACATGTACTGTAATCATTTTATTTTCACTACACTGACATATCTCTAGTCTGAGAAAACAACATGAAAAATGCCTTGAAAAATTGTTTCTCTTTCTCTTGGGGAAATAGGAGGACTGCAGACATTTTGGATACTTGGCCTCTAGAGCTGAGATGAAATCATCTTACCTTACAGAACAAGGATGAATGCTTTTTCTGAGCATACCACTAGGGGTCTGCATTGCTTCCCTTCTTAACAGTGGAACAGACAACTTTTAATTATCCTATGTGTTCAGCCTAGAAGATACTGAGCACAGTACTGGGAGCCAGGATATTGATGACTATAGCACCTTCTGTAGCCTTGGACAAGCCATTTTAATGTTCTGCTTCCGTTTACTTAGGTAGGATTAATTAGCAGTTTGAAGATAATACTGAGGGTCTGACTCTTGCCTGATTTACATTGGCACAAATCAGGAGTAACTCCATTCTAGGCCATGGTGTTGCACACACATTAAAAATGTGCATCTAAGATCAGAATCAAGCTCTAAGACAATTTATGCTGCAGGTCAATTAAAAATACTTTAGAAATAAATGTAAATATCAAGTAACCCCATTGAAGTCACTGGATTTTCAACAGTATGAAATGCTGTGAAAGGAGAATTGTACCCAGGAAGTTTAATTATGTGTCTTTTCTGATGATACTGGTTATATACATGCCATGCACTTCAATGGAAAATGCGATACATAATTTTGCTAGGACTTTCATGGTTGTAGCTTGCCTAAGAAAACCTTTGTTTTCAGCCACAGTTGCTTCTAGACTGTTCAGAAAATACTTGTATTATCAAAATTCTTATTGTATTAGGCTCCATTTCAAGGTTTGATCATAATGCAGAATTAGTTTTTTGCTTGTTTAGAAATATTTTGTATGTAAATATTTGTGTCCACATGCAAAACCTCAAATTACCTTCCTATTTATAGTTTAGAATATTTATTTCTTTTATTATGGAAGGGAGCATTAGGGATCTGAGACTGAATTATCCTTATCTGAATGATCCTATTATTATAAGTCTGTTCCTACTAAATAAAGAACATATTTTAGGGTTGGATTCTAGTGCTCTTGTGCATGTTGGGTAGCACTTTACATTCTCTAGTCTCACTCCATTATTTATGGATAAATGGGTCCCCTCTGACCTATTAATACTCTCATTTGTTTTGGTGGAGCTGTACATAGGATAAGGTGCTATTTAATAGGGTACCTTTACTCTGAATCTGGCCCTAATGCTTCCTATAATAAGTGGTCCCAATGGGGGCTGTGGTGTAAGCTTGGTAGTAAGAACCATAGCATGCATTCTGACCAGTGTTGAGTCTGATGAGACAGGTATCACACTCTCAAGCCTTAGGCCACTGCTGGGGTGAAAAAAAAACGACAAAGGCAGAATTTAATAGACAAAGTATTTTTTTTCATAAAACATTCTTTGAACAAGATTTGTATTTTATTCATGAGATTTAAAAATCGAGTGGAACAACTAAGCTTACTGAGACCATATTATGGCTTGAAGGTGGCTAAAGTAAAGCATCAAGAAGCAGAATACAATTTTAAATTAAGCAAGCTTCAATATAACATGCTTCTTTTTTTTTTCTTTTGCCTATTCTTCC
Organism: Alligator sinensis; assembly: GCF_000455745.1. Lineage (NCBI taxonomy): Eukaryota > Metazoa > Chordata > Crocodylia > Alligatoridae > Alligator > Alligator sinensis. Next base: position 735,103 of record NW_005842768.1, read on the forward strand.
ATCTGCCCTTTGCTAAATGGCACAGTTCAGTAAGATGCATAGATTGGTGTTACTGCAGGCAATACAGAGCCCTTAACTACAATATCTGCTCCTCATATTCCTTCAGGGTTTATTTGCAAAAGGGCAGTGTAACCAAATGTGATATTTAGGTTCTGGTTTTAAAGGAAAACAAACGGTGCACTATATGAATGCTCCCTTGTATCAAGGCAATCAATGGCTATTTTATAAGTCAAATAAAAACTTCTTCCTGTTTTGGGAAATTATGAATACAGATCTCAAGCAGAAACAAAGATGTCACTAATCCCTAGAGACTAGTGCAATTCAAAAATCTTAGCACTTACAGCCATCAACGTTCGGTTTAACCAACCGAGTTCAAATATTTTCTCTGAAACCACAGCAATGTGTCCCAACAATGTTGAATAAACCCTTTTTTCTGCCCGGGGGAAATGAGAGCTGACTCCAGTTATATTTATACTAAAGTAAACCTGGAAATCAGGAGACTATGGGTTTTCAAAGATGTCACACGCAGGAACCCATCATGTTCGCCAAAGCTGTGGTCCTAGATCCCTACAAAGTACATCTTGGAGCAATGATTATTTGTAAGGAGGAATGGATCTGACCCTTCTGCAGCTGACCTTACTCCTGGACAAGATTCATAGCTTTTGTTCTCCTCCCTCCTTTTCCTAGCACAGGAAAGCATAGGTCATTATGCTTAGGAGTAGAATATATTAGATGACTTAAGTTAAAAAAACAAAAGCGATGACCAAGACCTATTTGAAGTTACCAATGAACGACAGGTTTAATTACTATTAGCATGATTTCTAGAGTGCTGATATTGTTTAGTACTTTCTTGACATGCAAAACGTAATGACCATAAATACCATCATACCATAATTAATATATTTAACCAAATCTAAGATGACCCTTCAATAATTAAATTCTGTACATGGAAAAATTATACATTTGTTATAATTTTCCAGGGTTTTTGGTTGGAGCCATATTGGTCTAAGGACATAGGTAGGCAAGCTTCTTTGGGTAGATGTGATATCTTTTATTAGATCAACTGAGTAGTTGGGAAAAAGTTCTTTGCAAGCTTACAGGTGCTTGTGTCCGTAAGCTTACAAAAAACTTTTTTCCAACTCCTCAGTTGATCTAATAAAAGATATCACATCTACCCAAAGAAGCTTATAATTTTCCATGCATAAAACCTAATTGTTGGAGGTTTGTCTTTAATTCATCCCTCCCACCATTGCAGGGGGACAGGCAGTGGGGAGGCATAGGATGTTGGGAGGTCAAGAAGCTTGTTCCCTACTTGCGTCTGCCTCCTGGTACATCTGCCCCCTGCCTGCCCTCCACCCCCCGCCTCTGCTCCATCGCCTCCACCCTCACCAGCCTCTGCTCCATGCTGGCAAGTGCCGTCCATCCTTGACCTAGCCTGGGGCACTGAGTAAGGTCATAGGCAATGTCCCATAACAGCTGAGTGGGCCTCTATTGCTGGCTGGACTGGAGCTGTGTGGAGACTGTGTCCCAGGCTGACTGCAGTGCGGATGGACCACGCCAACTTAGAAGAAAGGTAAGGGGGGATGTCAGGGGGAAGGAGCAGGCAGGAAAACACAAGCTGTATGGTGGGAAGTGTGGGGAAGAGCTGCAGGGGGAAGATGATAGAGTGCAGAGGCAGCAGGGGGAGGATGAGAGGCAAGCCCCAGCTGTGGCTACAGCAACAACCCAGGGCAGGAGCTGGAGCCTGAGCCACAGCAGCCCCTGCTCTAAGAGGGGCTTTCCTCACCATATTAAATGGTGGGGAAATCTTGTTTTAGAATGAAGTAAATGTGGTTGTCTGCATCTGTAGTGAATTAAACTGTTCCCACACATCAAATTCAGGACTTGTCTGCAGTGGGCTGAATTCTCATGTTTTGTCAAGTGGTTGGTACTCCTTAAACGTGGAGGCATTAAAGTATCTGTCTCCTGTCCCAAGTCTTATAAGCACCCAGGAGCCAATTCTTCACTCAGTGTAATTTAGAACAGCTTTGAAATACTATTAAGTTACACCATTTACATCAGTTTTTACACAGCAAGAATCATTTTACTGCAATGTGGTCTCATCATAACTCCTCCTAATCCCAGAATGCCACAGTGTCCCCCATAATCTTGAAGAAATCAGGTGTCTTAGAGGAAATATGCCAGCTCTTTACTAGCCACGGTTTCTGCAATGCTGTCCAGTTTGGGCACTTAGAAATGTCTTTTATGCTGCTAGTGTTGCGAAGAAGCCTTGGTGTAGGATATCGGCCGGTTCACTGAGTTTCAAACCTGTTGCAGTAAATGAAGTTGACAATGTATTCAGTTCCCCTCCTGATTGGGTTCTAAGTGCATTTCCAGGGTCTAAGATACAGTAGTAGAGGTAAAAGTTCTGGACTCCCACCCCAGGCTTGATGGTACTCTATTCTTTGGCTGAATGCTTTGATTTTCTCAATCACTAGCACTTGTTAAATGCTTTTTTTTTTTTTTTAAATGAACTAAAGTTTAACAACAGCAACAACAAAACGCTTGTTTGCAGCTGTGGAGGGACAGCAGATGGGTTGTTCAAGCATTTGGGACAAAAAAAAGGATTTTATCCCTGAGTGTTTAATATTGCAGGCAGGAAGCAGGTGGTGAGCAATTCTTCCAAAGCAAGGGCAGTGTTTAGGAACAGGAGCCAGACAAACGGGCGGTATTGCTGGAAAAACCTGCTTGATCCTATAAGAGACAAAGTACCTCCTGTAAGGTGCTGACTCTCTTCTCCTGCTGTCTGTAATAGTGCTTGAGACCATTCTGACTTGGCAAGATTTTGCTCTGGGTAAACACAGGAGAATGAAACTCAATCAGAAAACAATATTTTTGGCATCTCTTTGAAATCTTCTTTCTGCCTGGAGTTACGACATTTCTTACAAAGGGTACTTGCTCATTAGAATGACTACAAAGGTGAACTGAATTCCTGACACTAGTGGTTCTGAGAGTTTCCTCAATAGCAAGAAGAGTGTCTTCAATAATAAGCATTACCAACATGATTTTCAAATAATAAAGGACCACTCTGTTTACCCACTGGATGGCTCACAACACAGCCATGCACATGTATTCTGAGTGGCATTCATTGCTTACATAGGAATCCAAAACATTTGTGTTCTGGACAATAGAGCAGCTAACCATAGTAATTATAAAAGCAAAACTTGCCCTTCTTTATGCATGCCTTTTAAGGATTTTTGCTTTTTTCAAGAGGAAAACTACAATTTTTAGCCTTTTCAAGCTAACAGCTCATTAGAGCTCTGCCTTCTAGTTCTTTTCCATCTGCAGTAATATAAAGACTATATAGTTTGAAGAACTCCTGGTGTGTGGAACTGCTGGTATTTTAACATTAATGTCTGTGCATTGGTTTATCTGCTGGAGCATGTAGTAGTTAGAAGCAAGCAAAGATTGTACTTAGCTTTCATTCTGCAGTGTTTTAATTCATTACCTTAGAATTTCTTACAGGACGAGGAGCCTGTCATACATCCACACGCGTGTTCACACAATCTCCGTCACAATTTTCTGGTCACTTTATGATACAACTTTAACCCCCAACCCCCGCCCCCCCCC
>NW_005842768.1:738742-756594 GCF_000455745.1 Alligator sinensis
TCATAGTCTTATGTCAGGATGTCTTTTTCTTTTTACTCTTGGTTCTGCTCACTTGTATGCCTTTACTTTTCCTCCTGTCTATTTGTATCTTCCAGAGATCATGGACCTTAAGTCCCACCTAGTTAACTAATAGCCCCCACTGTGTGGGGCCATAGTTTGAAAGATACAACTGATATTTTTTTTTTGGTGGGACAACTAAGGAAGAAAAAGGTAGGAGTGACGTGGGGCTACTTTTCCTCCTGTGAAATACTGACAGGTTTTATTTTAATATCTTCAGTTTGATTCAGTCTTTTCTCTCTCTTATCTCACACCGATAGATTATAGAAATGCTGGCGTGGTTACATACCAGGTGCATTCTGCTTTTCAGGAGGACACAATACAATTTACAGAAAAAATATGAGAGAGGCCCCAAGGTCTCAAGCTCATATTGGCTAATAGATTGATTTTGGTCACAGGAACAAATCTTATTATTCTTGCTCACTTGCCCTGGGAGGTGTATTAGTGGCTTGCTGAGTCAGCACCCTCCAACACAAATAAACATTACACTTTCTTCTGCTCTTTGGACATTGCTGTTGGTAACATCTGAACCTGAGGTCACCATGAATGTGAATTATATTTTTAATAAAAAATGGGGCAAAAAATTTCACTGGTCTCTACCATGGTGCTGGAAATTCCATGTGGACTCTTCTTATGGATTCATCCTGGACTGATCTCCTGATTAAGTGAACTCTGATATACCTGGCTTAATGTTTTTTTCTTCACAATTTTATCAGTTATGGATAGGAAAAGCTTGGGAGGGAGGACCAGGGGACACACAAGAAGAGGACCAACCCATCCCCTTGAAACATAGTCTTTGACTAGAGTTGAGCCCAAAGGAAACTTATTTTTTTTAAGTGAAGTATTGAAGTAAATGACTGCAAGGAATACATTTTCAATGCATGGTGCCCCTTTCACTTAAGGATGCAGGCAGAATGCTTCCTGGTTTGGCCAGCTCTCATCCTAACGGGCAGAAGACTATTCAGGTAAGTTTCCTTTTGGTGGTTGAATTTTACCTTAGCTCTGAGCACTTCTGCGGTTCTCCCTTTGCTAGAGTACAGGAATAGAAAATATTTCCCTAGGACCTGGGATGAGTGACTTCTGTATCACTAGTGCTTGCATACAAAAGCAGTACAGGCAGGGATGCTTTTTTTTTAAACTAGGGACTCTCTAGTGCTGAGTGTCTGTGTACCCGTTCTTTCCCACTAATGAGTAGGTGTGTGCAGAATGGGCTATTTTTGATTCAGATTTGGATTCAGCCCAAATCGGGGGGCCAGTGATTCAATTTGTTGATTTGGATCACTGTCCTGAATTGATTCGGCCGAATCCAAATCTGAAGATTTGATGCTGATTCAGAGAATCAGCAATTCAGCCATAGGCATAGCTTTAAATGTTTTTTCTACGTACCTCAAGGCACCAGGCACAGCTCGTGAACACTGAGGAGATGGTGGGGTGGATGGAGCATCCCACAGGAGCACAGGGGGGCTCAGGGGCACTTCCAGTCCACTTCCGGGTCCACTGCCGAGCACATGGGGGACCTCCCCCCCACACCCTCCTGGCTCAGTGATCAGCCATGGGGGGACCCCAGGTGCCCCCCCCAGACCCAGGAGGCACAGGTCGCCGAGCGGGGGGCCAGGGGGAGAGTCCCCCGCATCCTCTGGAAGTGCTTCTGGTCCACTTCTGGGTCCACCACGGAGGACGCGGGTACCCCACCATGCTCCTATGGGATGCTCCATCTTCCCCAGCATCTCAGCATTCATGAGCCGCCTGGTATCTTGAGGTATGTAGAAAAGACTTCTAAAGCTGTGTATATGTCCAAATCATTGAATCTCTCCACATCTCTCTGAATCGATTTGGAGGGTTCCAATTAGATTCAGAGAGAGTAAAGGGTCTCCTGACTCAATTCAGATTCAGCTGCTGAATTGGGCTGAATCTCTGCCAAATCAAATCAGTGAGCAAAGCTTCACACAGCCCTGTTAATGAGCATTTACTCTAGTGCAAAGCCCTACCCAGCTAGAAAGCCATCAAGAAAGGGAATATTAGCTGTATAATTACAGGATAGCTCAGAATAGGGTAGGAGAAAAAAGATGGGAGAAGCTGTATTGTACTTTGTAGCTGCTCTGCAAAGCAGCAGCATGGGTCCTATCCTGCTTATGGTGGACACATGACCAACACACAGGTTCGGCAAGCCAAGGTTTATTGCATAGTATATGGATAACTGAGGCAAACTTAGCAGCTTATGTAAAAATCACTCTTACTCATTTACACCATACATACTACACACCATTCACACCATCAGCACAAAGTCGCCTATCTGCGACAGTTGGAGTCATGCTGCAGTGGCCAGTCACAGGTTTCTTCAAGGTGATGTTCAGTCAAGAGGGGTGCTGGTTTTAATTCTCTTGACGTGCGGGTAGGCTGGTGTTGCTGGTTAAGGCGTCCGTCTAAGCTCGGCCTTCACTGCATTTTTATCTTCCATGAGGCAGACTTCAGTCGATGCCCAGAGACTTCTTTACCAGTCACCACTCAATTCTTCACATGTGCTTATCTTTTGGACTCTGTTACTGGTTACGTGTTATTTTTACATTCCAGTCTGTTTTTCAGTCCTTATTTGTATCATTTCCACATTCTCAAACTGCCACCTGTACTTTATCCTAACGGTTATCTCTGTTTACTCCTAGTATTTCATACCAGTCTGTCTAATACCTGTTGCAATTATCCAACTATTAATCATACACTCACAAGACACATACACACACACCCTTATTGCGTCTTTTCCTACAAAATGGAAATACATTTAAAATAACAGCTTAGCATAAACCTAACCATAGCATGGATATAACATATTTTAAAACATATTCTAACACTTAAATACTGACAGTTTCAAATATGCCAGACTGAAGGCAGACTGTTATGGCCCACCATATTTATTCCACAGGGCCAGGACTTCTAGTCTCACTCCTTACAGCTCAGAAAGGACCTGCCCTGTATGGCCTGGGGTGTGAAGAAGGAGGTCCCCTGCCTTCCCTTTATCTTCTAGCTCAGTAAGAACTGGATTTGAAAGTGAATTTAAACATTTGGGATAAAAGCTGTTGCAAATTGAAAGATTTATACTGAAAGACTTTTGAGTCTTAAGGCCCCAACAGTTGGTCTATGAGTGGGCTCTTGCTCTGTTTTTGGTCCCTTATGTTTCTCTTCCCCCAAACCCATTTAGCTGGGAAAACCTTTGATAATCATAAGCTCATTCCATTCAAAAGATTTTTTCCTCTTGCTATTGTGTTTGCAATTTGCAGCTGCAAATGTTGTGTTTGACCTTCAGTAAAGGAGCCTGGTGATTTGAATTTGTTTCAAGCGGCTTTCTGACAGCAAGCCTTAACCAAAGCCCTTAAGGTTTCCCCTACAAAAACCTCATGACAGCTTTGCTTGAGGCTTGCAATGGTCAATGCAAGTGCAAGTAGTTTGAAAACTGTAAATGGCCTTATTAACTCCTTTCCAGTACTGGAATGATGCCCAGGTCTTAGCTGGGTTGAGTCTCAGAAGTTCCAGGAGGAGCCCCCTTGTACCTCTCCTGATAAGAAATCAAACTATATGGAACAAGTATGACACTGCTGGGACTCTCCTGACATAAGACAATGATAGCAGAGGGGAATATTTTTAGAAAGGTTAATTTGGAGGGACTTCAAACTTTTGTTAATTCATCTATCAAATTTCCTTTCCTATTCATAATAAAATCAGAAATTAAATTAACAAATAATTGCCTGCTCCAGCCTACCCCAAGTATAGCAATAATTCCTAGGACTCCTAGCAATAGCTGCTAAGCTGGGTAAAAACCAACTGAAGGACTGGATCCCAAGATGTAAACACAAATGTGAAAATGTTATGAAACTGTGATCAATTAAAACTACCTCAGGAGTCCTGTATAGTCATTTTCCTACTAATGGACTGGTGACCTGCTGGACATAATGCTTACTACCATTAATATTATTAATTTATGATTGTGCCAAGAATCTGCCAACTGGGAATGGGATCCCTTGTGCCAGCTGTGATGGACATATGCACAATGAGAATTAGCCCCAGCCCTGAAGAATTTAGTTTCAATAGATATTGTGCCAGCTGCCTACCTGCTATACTGATTTTTTTTTCTACAATTGTAGGAGCAACAGCACAACTGATTGTGAAGAGGGTGCAGGTGGAAAGATGCAACCTCACTGTAATAAACCCCCATGGGACTGCATAAAAAATCATTAAAGAGGGTGTTTACTACAATAGGGTCAGGCATTTTGCTGCATCATAATAATAGAATGGCTGGTACCCTTTTGGGGAATTTTTACAAGCTGGGAAGGAGGGCTGTTATAAGCAAGATTTGTAATGAAGTAGTACAGATCACCCACTGTTGTTTTAATGCTCCATATTATGTATTCTGGCTAATGACTTTTAACTTTTTTTGTATCTCCATTAGTGTCTCCTTTCTGAATCTGTTCCATGCTTCCTTTTTCTCTTAGTTTTGCTTTCATGTGCTAACTAAACTTTGGAGGCAACACTTGCTTTCCTACCTCTTGTTTGGTATCCATATAGGGAGTGAAGTACCTGATTAATTTAACATCTCTGTATTTTGCAACCACACCAGATGTCCATGAAAAGCATGTATGATTTGTAATCACTCTATTTTGCTGTCTCTAATATTAACATCTGTCACATATGTCATATTCAATATTCATCAGAAGCTATGTAAATACATATTCCCCAACCATGACATGAAGACTCCCTGTCCCCAAAATTAATTATATTCCTAATTATAGTTGCAATTTTCTCTACTAACCTCATCATACCTAAGTATTAGAGCTGTGCGAAGCTTTGGTTCCTGATTCGATTCAGCGGAGATTCAGCCCAATTCGGTGGCCGAATCTCTGAATTGAATCAGGAGACCCTTTAATCTCTCTGCATCGAATCAGTACTTTCTGAATTGATTCAGAGAGATTCAGAAAGATTCGACAATTCAGACACAGAGACAGCTTTAAATGTTTTTTTCTACATATCTCTAGGGAGCAGGCAGATCATGAATGCTGCGATGCTGGGGCACATGAAGTGTCCCACAGAAGCACGGGGGGCTCCCCAGCGTGCTTGGTAGCAGACCTGGAAGTGGACCAGAAGCACTTCCGGTCCACTTCCAGGTCCGCTGGGGAGCCCGTGCCCCCCACTTCCAGGTCTGCCCAAGCCCGTGCCCCCACACGTTCCTGTGGAATGCTCCATCCGTCCCCACATCACAGCATTCATGAACCACACTGGTACTTCGAGGTATGTAGAAAAAACATTTAAAGCTGTCTCTATGTCTGAATCAGCACTGAATCTTTACATTTGAATTCACCTGAATCAGGGACAGTGGTCTGAATCAACGAATTGAATCACTGTGTCTGATTCAGGCCAAATTCGAATCCGAATTGAATAGGGCCCGCTTTGCGTACTAAGTATTGATGCTCACAGTGTGTTAGGTGTTCTGTAAGAGATCAGCATAGAAGAGCATGATAGAAGAACAGCAGAATATGTTACCCAATTGTCATCAGAGTTATACCATGGTAAATCCAGTAAGATTGGGAAGTACCTTCCAGGCAAAAGGCCAGCCACCTGTCATTACAGGCTATACAACATTGAACAATCTTGTGTAGACTTATCCAGCTCAATCTTCAAATTAGTTGGCTACTATTCCCTCACTACTCTGATTGCTTCAGAGCCTCACTTGTCTGTTGGTTAGGAATCTGCTTCTTATTTCCATCTTACTATTATTTTTGGCTATTTTATACTGATTTGTTTTTGTTCCAACTTTGTGCTTTAGCTGAAATGGTGTTACCTCCTTGATGTATCTATATAAAGCAATGCCCTTTTCAGCCTTCATTTTGCCAGACCTAGCAGGCTTAGGCTCTCCAGGCACTTTTACATGTGCTCTGAGGTGGGGAGGGAGAGTCGGCAGGCAGCACTTTAGAGTGGCTCCAAGAGCCACTCTGAAGCGCTGCAGTATCGCATGCATCTGCATCCCTGCGCTTCAAAATGGTGGGAGGGGGAACTTGAACTCAAGCTCATTTGACGAACTTCTGTTCAAGTGCCCCTACCGCCATTTCGAAGTACAGGGACACTGATACATGAAACGTAGGAGGCTGCCGGAGTGCAGTAATTACCACGCTCCACCAGACTTGATTAAACCTTCATTTCCCTGATCATTCTGATAGCTCTTCTAGGCACCTGTATATTTATTGGCCACTTTATATGTGAGAGAGAAAAACATTCAGGCACAAAATGCCTTTCCTCCTGTCTGAAAAAGAAACAAGTCTAGTGTAAGCTAGGTTAGTCACAACAATTTTGCTCTACAAGTTTACTACCTACTTCCCTTTTTAATTAGTAACTTCGTTATACATGATGGTATTCTAATTGTTTTTGCTGGTATTTAGGTTATGCTATAGTCATTTCTTTCTCAGGCCTTGGAAAGGGCATTATACTGCAAAGCTTGTCCAACAGCTCTCCCAATTGGAAGTTCATCCAATAAAAGATATTATTAAATCTCATACTAATCACCCTCTTATTCAGTGTAAGTAAATCTTCCCATGTGTCACTATATCAAATGCTATGCTGAATTCCAGTAAGATTAGATCTTTCACATTTCCTTTGTCTAAAATCAGTTAGCTTGTCAAGGAAATGTATCAAGTTAGCCTGCCGTGTTCTGCCTTTTTAAAACCCATCTTATATTTTACTTTATTTTTCATTTACTTCCATATTTTAATAATTCTTTCCTTTAAAACTTGTTTTAAACCTCAACATGTTATTGAGCTCAGAATACCAAAATGTAGTTATCCAGGTCACTTCCCCTCATGTCTACAACTATTACATTTGCTATTCTCCAGTCATACGTTGTCAACACAGGATTGATCAGTTTTTTTAGCTACCTAAAGTCAGATGAGTCATTCTGGTATAAATCAGAAAATCTAAATTAATGAGAGATCAGGATAAGATTCTTAGTCTATTAAATTCTACATTGGCTTGAGTTTATGCAGTCAACACAAGCCATTATGTTCATTTAACATAATTTGTTTTCTTTATGGATTGATTCTGTTTTCTTCTATTTAAAATTGCAATTTCAATAGAAGAATAAGATAAAACAGAGCTTTTTCTGGGACAATATAATGGTAGTCTGAGCATACGCTTTTACAACATTTCCAATATTGCATTGGATAATCTATTTACTTTTGTATTACTTAGTATAGGAAATTACTTAGTATCAGAAATTCTTAGGGTATAATACAGTGACTGAAATGATGTAGTTTTATTACCTTAGGCAATCTGAAAGCTTCATGAGCAGTCATTCTTGGCTTGGGAGTTAGAATTAGATGGAAATTTGAATTTTTGCTTTGGTAGAATACCAGAGAAAATATTTTTGGTAACATTTCTGAGGGGAAAAAATGTAAATTGCTATACCCCGTTCTTCATCACCAGCCTGGGAGAAAACTCTGTAAGGCGTGGTCTGGAAAACCTGAAGAAAACATTGGGCTGGATGAACCATTTATGCCCAAATAAAGCCCAGCCTGAACTTTCACTCAGAACTTGAGCTATATACTTTGGCTAACATCTTTGGTATGCTTTCTTTTTGTAAGATTAAGAGACCGTACTTCTCAGCTTGACTGTGACTGGAAGTGGAATACTATGAGACTAATTGTTACTATATTATCTATAGCTTAATTTATGAATTTAGACCAGGTCTGTAAACATTTTAGATAAGTCTCCAAAACAAATCTGAGAAATCTTTTGAGATTGGCCCATTCTTCATTTGTGCATTAGTGTGAATTTTAAATGCATACAAATTCTTCAGTGAACTATACTAGGCAAGAAGTAAGAGCCTGAGGTATCTATACTGCTCACAAGTTTATCTCCAAACACTAGAGACCTACATGCTGCTCTTGTAAAATCACTAAGAATTTGCCCCATACGTATTAATTGTTAATGGTTGAGATCATAAATATCATTCTAATATTGAACAGAGAGATTCACAGCAAGAAGGAATGCTGAGAAATAGTTTTTCCCTTTCAAGAGAAAAAAGAGATGATCACATGTAATTGTTAATTTTTATGCTGCCTTCTTTTGTTAATAGAATGCACTGGGATTTATATGATTATAGTTAATGTCTATATCAGAGGATCTCTCCAACTGGAAATCAAGTTTGACAGTTATATTCAGTCCTCTGGGCCTCTCTGTAAAAAACTGGCAAGCCACGTGACTCTGCCTATTTGTCCTATTTCTAAATGAGCCAAGAGTTATTTTGGTTCTAATTCTGTGACATTTTGCAAGAGATCGTGTACAAGTTCATGGAACTCCTTTTTGGTCAGCCATTGACAGCACCATATTTCACTGCAAATGTACATTTCCTTAACACTGGAAGCACATCAAGGAAGACCTGTCAAATTCTGCATGTCTTCCCTGCATGCTGCTTCATTCCCCCTACCTGCATTGGTAGGTATTCATAGAGAAACCTGCACTTGCTTTGTAAAGAAATTCAACTCAGTTCTTTCCATGGCAAGAGATATATATTTTTGGAGATAAGCTTTGGAACTCAGACCTGGCTGCCCTCTAGTGCTTTGGAAAGGTACCATTGTGGCTATTACTTTGCCAGCACATAGGCCTGAGTCATTTTCACAAAAAAATCAGCAGCATTTTGTAAATGCTGGGACTCCTCACAATTCCTGTTCAACCAAAAAACATTTTGAAAAATTTGACTTGGTATAATAATCTGTCTTGTCTATTTTCTTCTTTTACCTTTGGTTTATCGCTGACAAGCTGTGAGGAAGAATGGGGATTTACTAGATCTCCTTGTTTGTATTTAATGTATGGCTACATTAAATGCAAATTATGGTTTTGACCTACATTATCTAAAGTGATTTTCAATGCATGGATCTGTAGGGCCCCAATTTAGGTTAGTGCAGAGCACCTGCAAATCAAGTCCCTGTAAAGTATCCAGGTTGTGTGTCCAAAAAATGAGTCACACTAGAATATTTAGGCGATAAGTGTGTCCACATTACAAGCCCAAATACCTGCCCTTCCTACCCACTTTGGTTTATCTACAGCACTGACACTTGCTCACCTGTATGTTTTGCCTGTAAATTCTTAAGATCAAGCTTGTTAAACTTTACCCTGTTCTGTGACATGCCAGATACTGTGTGATATATTACTACGCAGGCCAGAGGTTAACACAGATCACTGCTTTCAGGGTTTTTTTTGTGGAACAAACAAGTAGTCCTACAACCTTAGAAAACAAAATGCTGTAAAAATCAAAGCAGCATCAAATTATGAACCTGAGATCATATTAAGGCTGACCCTCCTAAGTGATTTTGAACTTGAGGAATTATTTCCCCCTCAGTGGACTCTTTTTCCTCCATACTTACTTCTGTTTTGTGTCTTGCTTGCTTGTCCCATATTAAAAAGTGCAGATTGGTCTACAGTCTGTTAGAATGAGCAGAGATATTGATGCTGCCAGCCGTAATAACAATCTGGAGACTACAAACATAATTAATATGATAAAATATTTACTGTTCAAAACTTTGTTTAAAAAAGTAACATAGCCTTAATGCTCCAAAAGAAAATCTTTCTTCCATTTCTAAGACTAAGTGGATAAGTTGCTTAAGGCACCATATCCCATCATAGTAACACTCAGAGAATTGAGGCTAATGGAATAACTTAAATTTTGCAGTGTTTCACTAGCTGATAGAATTAATCTAGAAAATGCTTTTAAGAAGTGTGCTTTGTGAATTGTGGATATCCTGCTAGGTTTTGGGTTTTTTTAATGGAGAATTAAAATGTATCCATAATTCCCAAGCCATTTATGAAAAATACAGCAGAATCTAGTAAAGGAAGTTTGAATTCATTTCACAGGCACAGATGAGAGACTAGGCTGTCGAACTGCTCAATGGAGGGAGAAGTGTTTATCAGTTCTCTCTTTGGGGGGTGAAACAAACTGCTTTTGCCATAATTATGACTTGGCCCTTTCAGTTAGAAAACATGGGATTGGATGTGTGTGTTTTTATTTATTTATTTATGGTGACTGAATTTGGAACGGACTCCAAGCCTGTGACATAATTAGTACAATAGTGCAAATCAGCCATTTTTGAAAAGAGTAATTTACTCCATATGCAGCTTCTCAGCAAGAGCCCTCATTAATCAAAGAAGGCCATGTACATCAAAGTGTTCCTTGCTTGCTACAACAACATCCATCATACTGCTATTAAATGTGCTGTGGCAGGGCTTGATAAATATAATGCCTTTGATGTGCTGATAATTCTGTGTATTGGCATGTTGCTGCCTGGAACTCCCTGGGTATGCACAAAAATCTAAAGCAGCAATAGTCTGTGTTCTAAAATTATACCTAAGCTTACTCTTAACTCTCTCAAAAGCCAGTTGTATCTGAAGCAGGACTCAAGTGCATTCACACTCTCGCTAATGCTTAATAGGGCTGATTTTTGTAAGTTCCCAGATATTGTACAATTCCTCTGTGGGAATATTTCCATATGGGATGCAGCATCAGCTGAAAAATAGCATATATTTGGTGAGCTACTGTTATTCAGCAAAATGAATGGGTATTCTGTATGGATGTGCAGTATGAACTTAGTACAAAATTTGACAGAGACCTGAACTGACAAGATAAAGGATAAAATAGTGGGGGTGCATATAACCTTACTGCAAAGAATGTTTTTCTTATAAATAAATTGTTCTCACTAAAGCTAAATCTATTGATAGGCACTCAGTACTTAAGCGTATAGCATATGATCCATTAGCTTATATTAATTAGCTGCCTTCAGGATACAATTTGTCTGCTGCCAAAATGGGTGGCCAACAATTCAACCCCAGTGAGTAACAAAAATGGCCATGTAGCAAGACTTGCCGTGAGTCAGAGATGGGAGGCAAATTTTTGCTTCATTTATTTCACATTTTAAAGGTTCAGATTTTTATTTATATGATCAAGAGCAGTTAAAGGAGAAAATGACTCATTGTGGATTTTTTTATATTAACTCTTCACTGGGTACATCTACACATGCAATTAATATGATGCAATAAACTCTGGTGCCATTTGAGCTGAAGGAAACTACTCCCGAGCGCGGTGCCTACATGCACGCTTGGGGCAGCAGCAATCTGAGCCTGGGTGGAGCAGACCGCTGGCTAGCTGGGCTGTCTGGGCTGTCTGGGTGCAATTTATGCCCGTGGTCAGTGTCCACATGTGCATTTCAGCACAGGAAATTGCTCCACCATAGTTAATTTACTGCACAAAGTTTATTTAACGGTCCTAATGCCGGTGCATGTGTAAACAGTGACACTTTACTATGGAGTCAATGAGTCTACTCTGCAGTAAAACTCATGTGTAGATGTGCCCATTAAGTCATAATTTGATGCAAAAATTGGGATGGAATTGGTATGGTTTTCCTAAGTGTTAATATAGTTGCATCATATCAAACTGTTGATTCTTTTTGCTGCAAATTTAGATGCTGCTTGCTGAAAAAAAATTCAATCTACCCCTGCTCATGTTTGTCTAGACTGTGTGTGCGAGTGAAGTATGGAAAGGGTTGGGAGAAGCATACTTGCCAGTAGAGTCTATTGCAGTCCCAGTAGACTCAGCAGCTGCCACTCCATCCTATGACTGAGTCTATGTATAGACATTACACATAAACTGGTATAAGTGATTGGAAACCAGTCTAAACCTGTAACAAAGGATGAACATGTGTCCTGTTCACTCCCAATCCAATCTGCACAGTTTAGAGAAATCCATGAAGGTTTGATCAATTCCACCTCAGGCTTTTTGAATAACTGGACGTGGCCTCATAATAATATCTGCTGTCCCTCTGCGCAGTCGTTCTTGTGTGTTTCAGGGGGTCAATGGATGTAGGTAAGCAAGAATTGTCACAGGTCCCTTCTTTTCAGGGGAAATGCTATCTCAGGAATTCCCTAAAAGCTTTGAACAGACCACTTTCTATAGGACCCCCTTCAGCAAGCCCTAATGTGGCTTCTAGAGGGGCATGTTTCTTTGAGACCCTGGCTCTTTTTCAAGGGGGTGGAGGCAGGCAGCATCATCAGAGTGCCATATGACAGCAGACAGCTCTGTTTCAAGCAAGAGCCTTTATTGTGTCCCCACAGGTTTTACCAACAGAGTGCTAAACAACCTCCAAACACCCTATCATCAGCTCAGCTGTTCCTTTGTCCACCCCACACCCTCCCTCATTCTGCCTAGGACTCCTGCTTTCTCTCCCCTTCCAGACTCCTTTTCTTCTTCTCAGGCACAGTGTGCCACACTATCAACATAATTTAACAAAACTATGATAGTTAACCCTGGGACTAACACGCATTCAATAAAATAAAACATAATGATATTTGGAACTAGTCAGAGAGCAGTCTGCAGGCCTACTGCTATGCTCACTATACTTCCCTTTGGGTGATAAGAGCATCTAGGTATCCTAATAAGTGCTTACCCTGAGCCCTCCAAAATGTTCCTTACAAGAACTCCAGGTCAGAACTTAGCCCACTTAGGCCACAAGGATCTCAAAGCCTCCTCCCATTTTTCCCTTCCCACTGGACCATGCAATAGCCACTGGGTAGAGATGTCCCTTGCACAGTCCTATTTTTTTACCATGATGCATGTATGTGAAGGAAGAAGCAGACACAGTGAGCATGCCTGAATGAAAGAGAGAGAAAGGGAACCAACAATCTCTGGTTAGAAGCTCCATTGGCAACACTTTCAAGATAGCACAAGCATTTGCAAGGCTGGGCAAACTTGCATTGAATTCATTTATAGTTTGTATGTTTGTTTTTCCCTTCATAAACTCAAAATGGACTATCACTTGTTGCCCTCTGTTTCAGGGTGACAGGGTAAGGAGAGTGAGAAAAATATTGGAAACACTGAATTTGTTCTTCCTCTGTACAGCTCCTATTACGATGGGATCCTGGTCCTTGGGCAGGGCTCCTAGGATCTATGCAGTAATACAAATAGCTAGTATCTTGGGATACTTGGGATCTTGTTATCCAAGACTTGCAATGAAGCCCCATGGGTTATTTGCAATTCACCTTAAAGAAAAGCTGAAATATTAATAATAATAATAATAATAAAACTTTCAGATTTGAGGCATCCAGTGTTTCTTACCTCCGAGTTCCATGTAGCAGCCCAGCATGCTAATGCTTACCCACTGCACTACATATGTACAAGTAGAAGTGTTAAAGCCAATGAGTACTCAGAAGCTTCACAATGTATCACAATTACAATGCCAGCTGTGCTAAACAACTGCATGCTCCTCCATTGTTAACATTCATGGGGTGTTCAATCATCCTCTAAATGTCTCATATGTTATCTGTGATAGATGGCAGTAGAAAAATATGAAGGGACTTCAAGATAGAGGGTATGTACTTCTGAAATGCTATCTTCAATAAAATATTGGTTTCTTCATTACTCCTTTTATTAGCATTTTTTTTAACTTAAAATAAATGCTCTGTGTAACTACTGTTCTAACTGTCAACGTGGGTAAAAGCAAAAGACATTGCAAGGAGAACTTTGAGAAAATAAATCTTCAACCAAAATTTTAAAGAAAGCTTGGCCAGCTTAGCTAAATTAGACCCTGTGTAAGACAGCAGAAGTGGGGATCAAAATACTCCCAGATGGAACAATGATATTGATGTGGAAAAATATAATCTAAAATAATTTTGGAGCTAGGTGATGGTTCAGTATGTGCTAGTGGAATGCTATGTGTGATGTCAATATGATATACTATATTCCTATCATTCCTTAGGACACTATAGTTCTGATGCTTCTTATGATCAAGTGTCTAGCCATTTTGGCCAACTATGTCTTCAGTGTGCTAAGAAAAGGCAACCGTGATGTATTACTAATTTTTCTCTTCCCACCCAGTAAGTTTGAAACACTGAGGTACCACTAAAAATACTGTCAGGTAAAACATCTTTTGAAATTCTTTGAAAATTACAATATGTTTGATTTGTGCTGGTTTTGGAAGTGAGTGGGCTAATACCAGATTTTCTTGTATGCAACACACCTTGTTGTTGAAAGGCAAAATGGGGGGGAGAGATCTTTTCTTGTAGTAACTGAGGATCCTGCTTTCTGTTCAAATTAAAACTAGATACAGCCATAGAGTTGCTACACATTTTCAAGCACTAACTTTGTAGAGGGTTGGCTCTTTTTGTAGTTGGATGGACATTTTTATGGCATTATAATTACTTTGCATGTGTGGCTGGGGCAAATTTATTGCCCAGTTAACCCATTAATTTTGTAATGTATGTAATGTGTAGCACAGGCCTGAATAGTAGCTGCTAGGGAACAAAGCCTGCTCATTGTCCTGCTCCATATCCTGTACAAGTTTTACTTTCATTTTTCCCATAACTTGTAGAAATTTTCATGCCTTATTTCTCTCATATAATGTGCACAGCAATTTCCAGGAGCTGGTTTAGGAGAGGAGGATGTCTGTTGTATGTGAGAAAACACAGTATTTAATCTTGCCAAAATGCCAGGACAGAAAATGTATTGAGCCAATTAAATGAACATCACAAATAAATATTTC
Source organism: Alligator sinensis (assembly GCF_000455745.1). Taxonomy (NCBI): domain Eukaryota; kingdom Metazoa; phylum Chordata; order Crocodylia; family Alligatoridae; genus Alligator; species Alligator sinensis. The sequence continues at coordinate 753,358 of NW_005842768.1, forward strand.
CATGTGCACAGCATATTTAAGGTTTTGTAAAAGTTAACAAGTGATTACTAGGAGGTAAATTAGTATGAGTGACTTGAAATGGTCCGATTATGAGAAATTGCTTAAATTGTCCCCCTTTAAAGGTGACTTAAACTGTGAATGAAAAAACAGACTCACTTTTTGAAAAGCTGCATTTGAAAATCCTGGTTTTTACTTTATACCTTGAATGGCTCCGTAGCACTGCTCCTAGAGTGCATGCACAAAATGTACATCTTGAAGTAGCACTTCCTTATGTGTAGGGTCCTTTCCAGCCACTTGGGAAGGATGCCCCTTACTCGAGTTTGCTCACAATTTAAGGAGACAAACTGACAGAGTTTAGGGAATGGCAACAGGAATAGGCATTTGGTATTCAAATCAATTCATTGTAAAGAAGAAGCAAGCCTTTCGGCAGAACTTAAATGTGGGCACTGGATCACATTAAATGGCATTTCACACTATTTCAATACCTGGATGGTAAAATATCATGTAAAGGTTGTATTTTAGTCCCAAATACTCCTCACATAGGCATTAGGAATCCCAGTGAGAAACCTAACATGCATACAGATATCAAAAGACACTTTATGGCTGTTGTTCAGACATACTAGTTTCAAATTGCCAACAATAATATCTTTAAAAGCTCAAAGCAAAGAAACTCATCAAAGATTTTCTACTAAGGATGACATGATAGCAACCTGACTCTTGTCATCTTTTGGAATGATGACTATTTTATAACAATCTTTGCATAACAGGGCAACACCCATTGACAGTACAGCAAAACCAGATTCATTACTGCATATTCATTCTTCCTGTTTTGAAACAGGTAGGAATTTAAAAATGTTTACTGCACATAGAACATTATACATCATTATTTCTCTATTACACAGGCAGAATACAGAAAAGGAGGTTTTAACATTACTTTAAATAGCAGTACCAAAGCCAAATTCTGACCATTTTTCAAGATTTTCCAGAAAATGGGTACATGTTGGTAGGTGCTATACAAGCAGTGTATTTGCGAGGCTGGTTTCTGCAGTATTTATAGTCCTTCTCTGTTCAGTCTGAATCTGGCAGAAGTGTTAATATTTTATTCCCAAAGGTCAGGATTGCAAGGTCTTGAGCATGACCCATGGGCCAGGATTTGCAAAAGTTTTTGCATATCTTATTATTTGCATGGCCCAACTTGGCATCTCCTAAAGGGGTCTGATTTTTCAATGGATAGTGTCTCAGTAATATGAATATAATGGACACCAATTAAGGACTTAAAAGTTAGACATGAGAAGTTGTAGAATCTCTAATCAGGAAGAAGCCATTAAGGTCTCAAGTCCATTGTTATCAGGAGACTTCTGTTGACAGTGGGATTTGAATCAGATTCTTAAATAGTTGGTCTAGGTGCTGCCTTAGAATTTTGCTTCACGGTTCAGCTCATATGATATTCCTGCAAGCTTAAGGAAGCCAGACTTATGAAGGAGGTGAGTCTGCTTCATGCTCCTCTCCTATCCAGAGCTCTTCATATACATGCATGTGTATTTATTAGAATACTAATGCCTAGAGAAATCGGTACTTCTAATAGTTAGATGTTAAATTGTTCCCTTTCCATAGTAAGTATGTTGGGCTTCATTTTTGTGGCAGAAAAAGGGATTTCACATTGGTTTCTCCAAGACTCCCGTGAGGTAATGAAAGAGGACTAAAATTAACCCTAATGTAACTCCATAATTTTGTGGCCCTACAGCAGGCTTTACAAGCCAACAGGGAACTTTGAATTGCTTAAGGGAAATGGAAGCATGCTAAGCCTGAAGAAGATCTTTGCTTAACTGAACTATGTTATAAAAACTTTTGACTCACTATTTTAAACATTTATAATCACAGAAAAATATTATGAACTGGTTGAAATTGAGGAAGAAATAAACCTTGATGTGTTTTGTGTTAGTGAAAGTAAGTAAAAGGGCAAAGAAGAGTTGCTCTGACAGGACATGTGAATATTTATTGCAGTCAGGAATGGAAACATCAGAAAAATGGTGTGCCTGTAATGGTAAATGTAAGAACTAAAGAATTGGTGACAGAATCACATCTCCAACAAATTAACGATGGTTATGACAATGATGCAAAAACAATGCAAGTGTCTGGATCACACAATGGATAATATGAATTTGAAGAACACTTATAAAATGAAGATATGGTTGACTTCAAAATGAAGGCTGGTATAGACATCACCATATGAAGAAATTTCAGGACCATATGTAAATGTAAATTGAAATGAAGAGTGACTGTGTGAGTGATTACTGAACTATTGCCAGAGGAATGGATTTAGAAATAATGGTTTCACGAAACGAGAGTCATTTAATTGTATGTTACCATTACAGTGGAAAAAGTGGGTTCACCGCTGTTTACAAAATAACAGACAGGGATTAGGCAAAACCTTTGAAAAATGTGAAGGTCATTCTCACAGCTAATGTAAGGGAAGTGACATGGTGGGTATGAACACAGCCATCAGGGAAATAAGGGTACAATGTCTGCACAGGGTGCTCAGAACTTTTTAGTGGGATGAAAGTGAAACAATGATAGTAGCAAGGAAAAGGCATCATATAAATTGGTCAGTTATGTTAAGAGGAGAGGTGAATGTAGTTAATGGATTTCAGTATTTTGGCTCAGTGATCATGAATGATGGAAGGTTTGGAGAAGAACTGAAAAGAGGTTTTGAAGGAATTTCTATAGAAGTGCAGGACTGAAATGTCTCTAGGGAAACTAAGTTAGAGATGTTGAGGACTTTATTTAATCTCAATTGCATTTTTATACTTCAGGGACTTGGGTTTTGACAAAGAGAGATTTGGGCCTCTTGCACACTGAAGAAATGAGATTTGTTTAAGATTAGTGTGGGAAGTTGAGAAAAGATCAAATAAGGAATGATTGTGTAAGAAACATGTAAAATCAGAAGAGTTGGAACACCAGAGTAGCAAGGCAGGCTAATGTGGTTTAGAAACATGAGAAGAATGCAGAAGAACAGGATGCTATGTGAAATGCTGAAGATGCATATTTAGCAAGATGCGAAGGGAAAGAACACAAAAAGATGGAAGACAGAGTGTGGAAACAGATTACTGAAAGAGATGTTTTCCTGAGAGAAAATAGAGGAAGAGTTGGGTGGAGATAGTGCATTGCCAGACCTGGTAATAACAGTAACAAGTATCATGATTTATTTGGTAGTGTTGGAGTGATGTTGTAGCCATG
>NW_005842769.1:0-4976 GCF_000455745.1 Alligator sinensis
TGGGTGGGCAGCAGCAGCAAACACTGCCTGCCACTGCAAGTGTGGGGGGCTGCAGCTGCTGATGGGGGGGGAGCCCGGAGCGGGGCCGGGTTACAAGCTGGTGCTGAGCATGGGGAAAAGCGGCTCCTCGCTCACCCCTTGGCCAGTGCCCCGCACTGTAGCTGCTTGAAGCCCGCGTGGTGCTGCCTGTGCCTGCTCAGGATAGCCCTGCGTGGGCTGCGAGTACCTGCAGCAAGGAGTGCCAGCCATTGGGCGGGCAAAGGGCTGCTTTTCCCCACGCTCGGCACCAGCTTCTTCCCTGCCAGCGAGCAGGGAGTTGGGGCTGTGCGGTGCCCCCTGCCTGTACTGCGGGGTTGAGGGGCACTGGGAGTGAGTGAGTGGGGAGCCAGTGGGAGCACAGGGCCTGTACCAGTGTCCCGGGGCCAGGGCCGGCACGGGCCAGGGGCAGGGCGGGGTCCCAGCTGGCAGGGGCTCTATGGAGCCAGGTTAGCTCCCCCCTTTTCCCTGCTGGTGCAGCCTAGCCTGGCTCCACAGACCCCTGCCAGCCTGTGCCCCGCTTTGGGCCCCACCAGTGCTGGCCCTGAGACATTAGTCCTGGGACATTAGTCCCAAGACATTGGGACATTGGTCCCAAGATGGTGACCAAGGGGCAGGGCACCTTTCAAAGGGCAGGGCCACCCATGCGGCCCTTGACAGCCTGCCGAAACTGTAAGTGGCCCTCTGCCCAAAATAGCCCACCCCTGAGCTAGACTAAACTGGGAACTGTGGTGGATGGATTTGAGCAGCCAAACTTGGGCACTGTATCTAGACCATAGACATCAGAACCCAGCTTTCAATGAACTTGCAGCACACCAAGGCATGAATGAGTGCTTCAGAGGGCCAGAGAGATCAGGCGAGGGCAACTGAAATTATTATTGGGTCAAAGCTCCTTAATCTGTATACTGAAGTGTGGAGAACTGGGAACATTCTTTTTCTGTTGAGGAATGTGTAACTCTCCATAGGAATTTCCCCTCCATCTGGGCTGATGGCTTGCCCTGCTTAGTTAAAAAAATCTTGCTGGGTTTTTGATAGCAGCATTCATTCCCCAGGTTGCTGCCCATCTACCCCTGGCAAGAGGGTTCACTCGGGGTGTGTGTGCATGTGGGGGATTTATTATCCCCTCAAGTAACCCAAGCCCATCCCCCATCATTCAGTTTTCTGGAGAAGCAAGAGAAGTCAGGTTGCCAAAAAGCAACCAAATGAAAAAGGCCTGAATTGAGCTTCAAATACACTGAACATGAACCCTCCCCGGGGCTGCTTCTTCCCGTGTATTTCAGCTGGGAATCCAGACTCCTCTCAGTAGTGCAGCTGTCACAGTCCCCACTTAGCAATGCAGATTGTACCCGTCTCTGGGATAGACTCAAACTCTTTCTACTGTCTCCATGTTAAGAAGCTGCTTATAATCTGTCCGCTTCCCAGCAGGCTTCTTTACAGAAGCCTGCAAATCCAAGCAGAACTTTAAAACCTCATTTCCTACAGTTCCTTCTATATGAGAGAAGAAGGGGAGGCATAACTCACTTAGGCTCCTATGGCCAGGAACAGACATCACACTCTTACCAGTATAAGTGATAAGAAACCAGTCTATACCTATATCAAAACAAAAGTTCAGCACACACAACTGGTCTATACCCATAACAGAAATTTTGTCTGCACACACTAGTTTAAAAATGGTGGAACCTAGTCTACAATTTGCCCTCTACCTTCTTCCCTGCCAAAGGGTCAAATGTGTGTTCTGCTCACTACTGATCTAAACTACACTTACAGAAAACCACATAACTTAGATCAATTCTGCCTCAGTCTTTTTGAATGTCTGTATCTAGCCAGACAAGGTTCTTTGTCTGCCTATGTCCCTAGACCAGGGGCGGGCAATTATTTCAGGCAGAGGGCTGCTTAACCAGTTTTGGCAGGCTGTCGAGGGCCTCATGGGTAGCCCTGCCCCTTGACAGGTGCCCCACCCCCTGGTCACTGTCTTGGGACCAATGTCCCAGGGCCAGCACTGGTGGGGCCCAAAACAGGGCACAGGCTGGCAGGGGTCTGTGGAGCCAAGCTGGGCTACACCAGCAGGGAGAGGGGGGGGAGCTGACCCAGCTCCATAGAGCCCCTGCCAGTCGGGACCCTACACTCCTGCCACCCTGCTCTGGGCCCTGCCAGCACTGGTCCCAGGACACTGGGGTGGGGAAAAGCAGCTGCTCCCCCGCCCCATGCCTGGCGCCCCCTGCTGCAGCCACTCGCAGGCTGCCTGTGCTTGCTCCGGACAGCCCCATGCGGGCTGCGAGCAGCTGCAGCAGGGAGTGCCAGCCACGGGGCGGGCGAAACGCCGCTTTCCTCCATGTCGGAAAGGAGCCTAGGGAAAAACTGAGCGCAGGAGGGGGGAGGAAGCGGCCCCTCGCCCACCCTGTGGCCGGTGCTCCCTGCTGCAGCTGCTTGCAGCCCACACGGGGCTGTCTGGAGCAGGCACAGGCTGCCACAGGCAGGCCGTAAGCAGCTGCAGTGCGGGGTGCCAGGCACAGGGCAGGCAACAGGCTGCTTTCCCCCACCCCATGCTCAGCTTTTCCCTGGGTTCCTTCCCTGCCCGGGGTCCTTCCTTGCCCTTGCCCCCTCCCTTTACCTGTGGTTCTAGCACAGGGAAGCCATGTGTTCTCGGGCTAGAAGCTCCTGCTGGGGCTTCTGGCTGGGGGGGCAGGGCTGTTGTGGGAGCCTGCCGGGCTTCCCCTGGGTCCTACTGCCCTTGGTTCCTGTCATTTTTGACTGGAACCAAGGGCAGATTAATATTTATTTTCTAATTTTAAGGCCCCGTGGGCCGGATAGAATGGCCTCATTGGCCGGATATGGCCCATGGGCCATATCTTGCCCACCCCTGCCCTAGATCAACACTGCTACAACCTATAGCCTTGTATCTAGCCAAGGTTTCCTCCTGGATTTTAATAGGATCAGTAAATGATTTCTCTTAAAAGCATTCTACTATGCTAGGACCCCCTCCTTTCTTTAGTGACCGTTTGTTCCATGGGTCTGTCTTTGCAGAGTGGTTCTAGAACTGACAGTTGGGCCTTAGAGATTAATGCCCTCAGCTTTAGAAGGACCAGTGTAGTCAATAATTGAGGTAACTTGTCTTAAATGGAGTCTCCCTCATACTTAAAGAGTATGAAAGGCAGAGCCTATAAAGACCTATTAGATCATTCAATCAATTTCCCTAGAAATGGAGAACTGTTTCCAACAGGGCATTTATTTATTTATTTATTTTTAGCCATTGCCTGGTTTAGGTTCAGAACTCTCAGGCAATGGGACTTCTGCCACTGGGGATATTACTTCGCAACCTAATATGTTTCAGTGTCAAGAAAACTTTACCAACATTCACCTCACATTTTCCCTTTGCTAATATCACTCCATTGCTGTTAGTCAGACCCTCCCCCCAACATATCACACCAACTTTTCCTTACTGGTTTTAAAACCTTGTTTTAAAAACCCAATTAGAATGCAAAGCAGTAAATAACTAGCTCATGCAAGTGGAAGTGAAAACTGTTTTCTTAAAACACAAGTAGTAATGGAGAATTAAGGTAATAGAAGTGATAACAGGTAATGGCAGTGGCACAAATAGAGATATGAGCAGCGACCATTCTGTAAGTCACCAGTTGTAAAGCACCTCTTAATATTTCTTAAGTAAAATATTCCATGTCTTTTTAATTTTAAGTTTAGGATCATAGAGAAGTAGGATGGGAAGGGACCTCATGAGGCATCTGGTCCAGTCCCCTTCTCGAGGTAGGACTGTCCCTGATTAAACCATCCAAGTGTCTATCTGATCTGCTCTTGAAAATTTCCAGGGAAAATTTTGTTCTAAGCATGATGCAGATTGTTGGAGTACTCAAGCAACTGTTAGAAAAGCTGTGAGTAAACAGATGGAAATGTTTGTAGTGGGGATGAGTTTGAATTACTGTACTGTATCGGAATCTCCACTCTTTCCTTACTCAACAGGATTTTTTAGTGCAGTCTAGAAAGTATGTCACTATATTTAGTTAATTCGGTATCCTACAGAGACCCTATTTCCATTTCCTCCAACCCCTAGCCAGGGATACAATATTTGGCCAAAGAATGTATGGGTATTACCAATTTTATGAATAGTAAGCTAGTGGGTAACACAAGTAGTATGATGCAGTTTACATTAGTCAGCACTGGTGGCAGCACTGCTAATTTTGTTGATGTCTTAATATTTTTTAACTTTCTTCTTGAGTGATGCATGCAGACACCCTTGAGGAGTTCATTTTTAGAACGCACTTAGTATGTCTGCTATGTCTAAATGAATAGATGTTCTATAGAAATTTGCTGCCAGGATACATTTGTCCTGACAGCAGAAAAGGGTTTCTCAGCCTCTACCAGTTTACTTAGTCAAAGAGAAATTGATGTCGTCTGTCATTCTGTCTAGCAAGTACTGCTTTAAAACAGTTTCAGTATTATCACCATATTGTTTTCCCTTCACTAGTCTGCTAGATTGTGAATATTGTTTGCCAAGTTATTTGTGGACTAGTTTATGGGTTTTATAAATAGTAATAAAAAAAGGATCCATGTTAAAAGTAGTCCAAGTTCAGTGCAACATCAGGAATAGCAAATAATTTCAAGGCGTTGTTGCCTATAAGGTCTGATTTAACATTCCTCATTCAAGCCAAACATTCTTTATTCAAGAAAAGCTTTCATGGGAATTTGATTAGATCAGTCTTTTTCAAAGCTACCATGATTAATATTATAAGGCAAAATGTTACTCCTCTGTTTGACAAAATAGTTTTTATAGTCCATTTCACCAGCCATTTAGACTGTATTATCATATTAATCAAAGTGTCACAAACCTTAAAAATCTCAATATATTCTCATTATCTAATTCACTTAAAATGGTGGCAGAGGTAACACTTAAGAACACTCCTTCCATGAAAGAACAGATTATTCATAGA
>NW_005842769.1:5021-11327 GCF_000455745.1 Alligator sinensis
AAGAAAGAGTGCTGGGGTCGGATGCCCCCAGCCAGATGCCTATCCAGCCTTCTCTTAAAGACCCCCAAGGTAGGGGAGGGCACCACCTTCCTTGGAAGCCTATTCCAAATTTTGTCCATCTTCACCATGAAGAAGTTTTTCCTGATGTCTAGCCTAAATCTGCTCTCAGTCAGTTTGTGACCATTGTTCCTTGTTACCCCAAGAGGCACCCTGGTGAACAGAACATCTCCGGTTCCTTGCTGCACCCCCTGTCCCTAATATATTTGTAGGCAGCCACAAGATCACCTCTCAGCCTTCTCTTGCGGAGGCTGAAGAGGTCCACGTCCCTTAGTCATAACCATACGAGTGGCCCTCCACTGGACCCTCCCAAGGCTATCCACGTCCTTCTTAAAGTATGACGCCCAAAACTGGACACAGTACTCCAACTGCGGTCTGACCAATGCTGCATAGAGGGGAAGTATCACCTCCTTGGTTCTATTTGTCATGCATCTGCTGATGCACGATAAAGTGCGGTTAGCTTTGCTGATGATTTTGTCACACTAACGACTCGTGTTCATCTTGGAGTCCACTATGACTCTGAGATCCCTTTCCACTTATGTGCTGCTAAGAGGGTCACTTTCTAGCCAGTAGGTATGCTGGATATTTGTACACCCTAGGTGCAGCACTCTGCACTTGTCCTTGTTGTACTCCATCCTATTGTGTTCTGCCCTCTTTTCCAACCTGTCCAGGTCTGCCTGCAATCATTCCCTACCCTCCAGAGTGTTCACTTCACCCCACAATTTAGTATCATCCGCAAACTTGGACAGAGTACACTTCACACCCACATCCAAGTCCCTGATGAAGACATTGAAGAGTATAGATCCAAGGACTTAGCTCTGCGGGACCCCACTACCTGCCTCCTTCCAGGTTGATACTGACTCGTCTACTACCATTCTCTGGGTGTGACCCCAAAGTCAATTTGCCACCCACTAGACCATGTAAACATTTAAGTCACAGCCTTTTAATTTATTTATGAGAATGGGATGAGATACCATATCGAAGGCCTTCCTAAAATCCAGGAAAACAACATCCACCTGTACTCCTGCATCTAAGTATTTTGTGATCTGGTCATAAAATGAAACCAGACTAGTCGGGCATGATCTACCTGCTATGAATTGATGCTGGTTGCCCTGCTGCCTTATTTTTCCCACTGACCTCCCACAAATATGATCCTTAATAATCTTTTCAAAGACTTTTCCAAAGATGGAGGTGAGACTGACTGGCCTATAATTACTAGGATCCTCCTACCTCTCCTTCTTGAAAATAGGGGCCACATTATTGGTTTCTATTACCTTCTAGCACCCAATTAATAGTGTGAGATTAAAAAATAAACATGGAGGGAGAAAGTAAGAGAATGAAGTATTTGAAAACAGGATGCCAATTTTGTGCCAATCCTAATAGAAAGATGTATATGTACACTAATGTAGAATGCATAGTGCAGTTCAGCATGCAGTTATACTGGGGGACAGTTTTAGTGCTGCTGCTTAGAATCAGCACTAAGAAAATGAGGCTTTCAGGACCCAAACTCTGCTCCATACAGAGTGCATAAAGCTAAGGGGTAGGATCTTAAAAAAAACACTTGGTGGGTGGTTCTACACACGCAAGTAGTGAGACGCAATAAACTCAAGCACAATTTGCACCAGAGTCAGTTACTCCCAGGCATAGTGTCTTAATGTGTGCCTGGGACTGCAGCAGAGCCAGGGCAGAGCAGCCCTGGGCTGGCAGGTGACTGGGGGAGGGGGTGCCATCTCTGGGCTCCAGGTGGTGGCAGCAGAGGGGCTATCTGAGGCATGACAGTGCTAAAGTGCGGCGTTGGACAGCAGGCGGCTCCCTGCATGTTAGCACCCTCATGCCCCAGCCAGACCTGGTCACCATTTACACGAGCGTTTCAGTGGAGCTAATTACACCACCATATGATCATACTATCCCCAACAATACTATCTTATGGCAGAGATAATGTAATCTACTGCACCCTAATAACGGCGCTCATGTAGACAGTGACGCTTTACTGTGGAGCCAATTGGTGAACTCCTCAGTAAAGTGCATGTGTGGATGCACCCAGTATTAATTTAATTTGACTCCCACAGAAGTCGGTGCTAAAACTCCTATTGGCTTCAATGGCACCAGCACTAGGCCAGTTGTGAGCTTGGTTTGAACCCACTCTTCACTTGGTTTTGGCAGGAGCCTCCTCTTGGGGTGGATTTGGACATCAGTTAGCATACCCTGTGTTTCTTCGTACTATGCTATAATATAGGTTTTGTAGTATTTTTTTTTTTTTAAGGCCATTTCTCTCTCTAATCTCTCTTCTTCTTCTTGGGTTTTTTCTTTCTCCCTGGCTGGCCCCCTCCTCCCTCAAGCTTTACACTCCTCTCACTAATAAGAAGGCTATGTGCCGTCTAAGCTAGATGTCCACTGAATGCAGCAGATTTTGTGGTTTGCTCTTCTAAGGACAGCATGGAGCCAATTGCCTGTCTAGCTATCGCTGCAAGAATATGCTTACACTGAGCATTCTAGTTTTTCCTAATCCAGCTATTCCTCTACTCCACCTGATATCCACCTGTGGGGAAAAAAAACATGTACTCAGGCTGGGAAATATAGGCCTAGCCTTGGAGAGTAATTTCAGTAGTCAATTGATTTTTAAATCGTAGATATTGGTAGGGACCTACTCAATCACTATTCATGGATTTTGCAGGAATTGTGAAATCTGGCATTGCCTGTGAAATTGGACAATGCCTGTGAAATCCACAGGGAAATAAAAGATCACTGAAAAGAAAATGCTGGCTCCCCAGAAGGAGCCAGCAGTTCTTACAGCCACTGTGGCCTGGCTGCACAGACTACCAGAGTGGAAGTGGGAGATGCTAGTATAAAGGGGAGGCTGTGGACAGTTGCACCAAAACATTTGGTGCCGCAAGGTTTGGGAGGACTTCTCTGGGCAAACGCCACTTAGGGCCATATAGTTTTGCCTTCAGTTTCCTGCTTATGGGGTGTGCCCTTCGACTTGCTTGCCCTGCCTTCATCTTTTATGATAATAGGGAGGGTTTTAGTGTTAATAATGACACTCATGAGTGCTCATGTTGTGGATGTTCTCGGGGCTCCTTCTCCCCTTAGATTCATAGATGCTAGGGTTGGAAGGGACCTCAATAGATCATCAAGTCCGACCCCCTGCATAGGCTTTGGGAGCCCATTCCAGACTTTGGCCACTCGAACTGTGAAGAAGTTCTTCCTAATGTCCAGTATAAATCTGCTCACTGCTAGCTTGTGGCCATTATTTCTTGTAACCCCCGGGGGCGCCTTGGTGAATAAAACTTCACCAATTCCCTTCTGTGCCCCCGTGATGAACTTATAGGCAGCCACAAGGTTGCCTCTCAACCTTCTCTTGCGGAGGCTGAAGAGGTCCAGGTGCCCCAGTCTCTCCTCATAGGGCTTGGCGTGCAAGCCCTTAACCATACAAGTGGCCTTTCTCTGGACCCTCTCCAGATTATCCACATCCCTCTTGAAGTGCGCTGCCCAAAACTGCACGCAGTACTCCAACTGCGGTCTGACCAGCGCCCGATAGAGGGAAAGTATCACCTCCTTGGTTCTGTTCGTCATGCATCTGCTGATGCACGATAAAGTGCCATTAGCTTTTCTGATGGCTTCGTCACACTGCCGACTCATGTTCATCTTGGAGTCCACTAGGACTCCAAGATCCCTTTCCGTTTCCGTTCCACCAAGCAGGTCATTCCCTAGGCAGTAGGTATGCTGGACATTTTTCCTCCCTAGGTGCAGCACTTTGCATTTTTCCTTGTTGAATTGCATTCTGTTGTTTTCCGCCCATATGTCTAACCTGTCCAGGTCTGCTGCCCCCCGGCGTGTCCACTTCTCCCCACAGTTTTGTGTCATCCTGTCCACATGCCAACTGGGTGTTGGATTGTGATGGCGGTCCTGAGTCCTAGATGTATGGGGCCAAGGTCTTAAATTTATTCCTGGGCTTCCAGACCACTGTGGTCACAAATCAATACAGTCCTTACTTAATTCATAGACCTCAGCCTCAATAGTCTTCAATGAACTCATGGACATTTCAAATTAAATTCCTACTGTCAATCAGTTTATGGGACTTCTAAATTAATGTAGTCCTTGATTCATAATCATCAAAATCAAATCTCAGCCCTCAATTAATTCATGGGCTTTTGAATCAAAATTCCAGCCTCCAGTTAATTCCTATGCATCTGGATCAAACTCCAGCTACCAGTAAAGTCCCGGGCTTTCAAATCAATGTAGTCCTTAATTAGTTCACAATTGTTGTCAAAATCAATATCAACTACTTCAAACTATCAAAAGAGGAAAAAAATGTCTTCACAGCACCCAGGGCTCCAGGTCACCAAGACTTCCTGACTCATGTGCCCCTTATCCTCTGGGTCTGCATGCTGGGGTCTGCATGGAGCCTTGCTCCTCAGCTACCTGGTGATGCTGGACACTGAAAACCCCTCCAGGCTTTCAATTAGTGGATCTCGCTGTTTCTTTTGCCTGCTTCAAATTTTGCTGGGTCCTTGAAGCTGTGGAACTCCTAAAGCTGCCTCCACTCAGCCTTGCTTCCCACCCCCCACACTCATAGGCTTGGGGTGTGGACTTATTGTGTCAGCCCCTGTGCATGCACCAATGCACAAGGAGCACATACTTCTAGAATGGGGCCACAGCTGCACACGTTGCTTCATCGTCAGTGTCTCCACACCTGCAGGTGTGAACATCCATCTCCTGTCTTTACTGGGATTTTTGCTGCCCTCTGCCAGTGGCTTACTGTGCTTCCTGGGGTCCTCCCATGCCAGGGTTGATGTATCCAGCAGACCCTGTGGTCACAGCCCAAGATGGTTACTGCCCTGCCCCCCCACCCCCCACACACACATCCTCACTGCTGACTGGCTGAAGGGATGCCTGTCATATGACCCCACCCCCTCCACCAATCAGTAGCAAGGAGCAGAGCCACATGGCACAGCCCTTGGCTAATCGGGGGGGGGGAGGGGGGGCTGCCACAATAACCCCACAAAAATAATGGCCAGCCCTGTGATTGGTCTGCAAAATTGGCCAGCTGCCTCAAATTGGGAAGACGGCTAGATATCATTATTATTATTAATCTGTGCATGGAAAAGCCAGTCAGGACCAGTGGTAGTCCCCAATCAGGATAGTGCAGCATGTGGTACAGAAGTAAACAGGTTCCATCCCCTAGGGATACAACTATCTAAACAGCAGCGGTTGTATGTGACCAAGAAACAGGCAAGCCGCACAGTAATAAAATATAGTACTTGTGACACTGATCTCCTATTGGGCTGAAGATTTAATATATGTATAGTTGGGTTCCTCTGTAGCGTTATATTAGGAAGAGATTGGCTCACGGACTGTACAAAAATTGCTGGTATTACTATTATGTGAAATATAATGCTTTGAATTTGTGCCCATTGAATTTTGCTTTGTGATTTGGGGTTTACACACACTATAATACTAAGGAAATCTCACCTGAAATGGCCAAGTTTTACCTGGTTTAAGATTTTAACCACTGGATATTGTATGAATTTTCACCGTAAAATGTTTTTTAACTTGGCATGTTTGCCAATACTAGTTCTGAATTTTTTAGTGACTGCCAAGATGAGGCTTAACCTAGTTGATCAGAAATATGGGTTTGTGCATTTTTAAATACTGGGCAGCTTTTCTTCAACTAAGCAAGCAGATATTGGACCATTTTTTGTACTGTCTAATTCAATATTAATTTAAATCTGAATTCATTGTTGTGAATAGCTCAGTAGATTCCTGTAATGCCCCTCACAGACTGTTGTTAATTCAGTCCACTGCTGTGGGATGGAGGTTTCTGTCATGGTGAAACAAGAGTAATTTTAGATTTTCTAATTAGAAGTCATTTGCTGTTACACTGGCAAGTAATATACAGTCTGCTGTGGGATCCACTGCCATGCCACACCAAAACCACTGAATTGAGACTCTGTAATCAAAAGGAACAAATACATAAAAAGGTATTTGGTGCTATCTAGTTTGAATGTGGACTAAATGAACAAAGACTGACCTCATGCTGTTATTTCAAGGCAATATCTTTAATTTGGTCCAACATCCATAAACTAGAACCAATCCAAAGCTACAGTGAGAAAGGGTCTACCTAGGGCCAGTGATCTCCTGTATATGTCCACTAGCACCAGGAAATGTAGGTATAGGAGTTGAATTTGGTCTTCTGTGAGTGGCTGCTGAGATTCATGGAAGTGAGATTCATTTCCACGCAGATGACCA
>NW_005842769.1:11358-13429 GCF_000455745.1 Alligator sinensis
AGGCTTCAGAAACTAAAGATCCAGACCTTTTGGCCTCAGTAGAGAGCTGAACTTCACCTGTTGAAAGAACATCGATTTTTCACATCGTGATGTATTGGATGCAGATGTGCATCACGAAGGCTAATAAGATGACTTTCAGAACTACCAGGGCCTCTTCATGAGCAGAATTCAAACAAACATTTGACTATTATCAACCAGCCAATGGCAGCCTGTCAATAGACCATAATTTGTGACCAGATTATGGAACAAAGAATACTTTAGTTCAGCCTTGTGTTGTCTGAAACCCATTGAAATCAATATATGTCCAGATAATACTAATGGCTTTCATGGATCTTTTGTGGTGATCAGCATAGAATCTACTTACAAGAAGTTATTCCAAAGCAAAGTTGCTTGCATCCTCAGTAGCACATTTGCTTTTCTGTTCGTGGCATTTGGAAATTACTTTTTTTTTCGTGTTTTGAACCCCTGTGCATCAAAGCAATTGATTCATAACCAACCCAATCCAATTGAGAATTAAGCTCTTTGAACTTGAGTTAGTTCTAATTCATGTTGGCTTAACTGAAATGACAAGTGCCCCCATTTCTTCAATTTTCATTGCCCAGCTTGTGAGGATGGCTGACTTTGCAAGATAGAGTAACAGCTCAGCTTCTACCAGCGCGCTCTCTATTGTTCAGGGAGAAACAACTTCTTTCTTTTTGTTTTGTGAATGTCTCAGCATTTGTGTCTGGGTTCTTTGGTGTTTCCACAGTATCCAAGCAAGCAGGCTGATCACAAGGTTTTACTTGGTACTCTAAGATCCATCCTTAGCATGATTTCCTTTCACCCCCCATCTCCAGGTTCATTATTTTAGCTGTTCTGCTGCTTCAGTTACTCATTACATGTGATTGGCAATACTGGTATTTCTCTTTCAAGGTAATTGTTATGTAGCTAGACTTGGACTGTGGCCCCTTCTGTGCTTTGAGCTGCTTTGGCCTAAAAGTAATTTTCAATATGCACAGCAGTCACAAGAGCTACAGAAACAGAGGAAGAGAGCATTTCACTTAATATCCTACATTATCACTTTGGTGGTTTTTGCAAGATTTTGCATCTATAAAGCTGGGAAAATGAAATATGTTGGAAAACAAATTCTCCATGTTCTTTTAAGAACAAAGGGCAAAGGGGCTTCATTTGGTTCTGATGTGTGCCTAAGACGTAGCCGGATCAAGATATGGCAAACCTATATGTATGAACTTCATAGAAATAACTTCTACTGCCAATTCTTTACAGGTTTCCCTCACTTTAAGCAGGTTCTGTATATGCAAATTTGCTCTTATGCAATGACCCTTTTATACGCAAAATTTGTTACATGTGAAGTAAATTCACCCTTATGCAATCGGCATAGGCGCCCCACCCCAAGCAGGTAAGTCTGTGGGAGGAGGGGAAAGGGCCATGGGACCAGGGCCCCACTCACCCCAGCTCCTGCTGCAGCAGACCTGAGAGGAGCCTATACGAGCTGCCTGCAGTTGCTAGGCTGCACCTTGCCCCGAACCTTCCAGGGCTCCACTTGTCACCCCAGCTCCTGGGCTGCGTTTGTGTCGTGGTGCAGGCAGGTAGTTTCGGCTGCTCCCAGGTCTGCTGCAGCAGGAGCTGGGGTGAGTGGGGGAAAAATGGAGCCCCAGGGAGGGGCTGCAGGCAACTGGTGTTGGCCACTGCAGCAGGGGCTAGGGTGAGTGGGGACAAGTTGTGCCATGCCCCAGGGCTCTGCTTCTCCCCACGTGTCCCATCCCTGCTGCAGCAGACCAACACCACCTGCCTCCACCACAGCACGGCACAGCCTTGGGGCTGAGGTGAGCGGGAACATGCGGAGTGCTAGAGAGTTCTGGGCACGGTGCAGCCCAGCAGCTGCAGGCAGCTGACATCGGCTGCTCTTGGGGCTGCTGCATCAGGGGATGAGCTTAGTGGGGAGAAGTGGAGGCCCAGGGCCACAGCAGGGAGCAAAGTGGAGGGAATTGTAAGTGGGTGTGAGACAGGAAGGTGCAGCTCTTGCTGCTATGCACACCCCGGAAGGGCTGTGAGCTGTGGGGCTGTGCCA
>NW_005842769.1:13479-39363 GCF_000455745.1 Alligator sinensis
GCAGGTGGGGGGGCTACAGCAAATTTGGGGGCAGCTGCAGCCCCCCTCCCAGCACCACCGCCCACCTTGAATGCCGGGAAGACCCTGGTGCCACCGCAGGCCCCAGCCTGTAGCTGCAGCCTGCTCTTGTCCTGCACACAGATCCAGAGGCACACAGCCCTCCCGGGGTGCACATAGCAGCAAGAGCTGTGCCCCGCACCCACTGACAGGTCCTTCTGCTTTACTCCCTGCAGCAGCCCCAGGAGTGGCCAACAGGCTGTACTGCACCCCTCCCCCTACCTATCCTTATTTCTTGCATTGTAAACTGGGTTCCCTTTATGCAAATTGGATTTATGCGCAGTTTTCTGGGAATGCATGTACCGCATAAATCAAGGGAAATCTGTATATGCTCTGCTGAGTTCTGTACCCTGAGAACCTGTTCCCCATACATTATATATCACTTCCAGAAAGAGTTAGAGATAAGAACCCAGGTCCAAAGTTGGCAACTGAGCCCCTAACAGATAACACCAGCTGTTCCTGTCTGTTAAATGCACTATATAGCTAAAAAAAAGTTAGATTATGGCCCGCAGTAAGGATCATGTAGAGTGCCATCTCCCCAAGGCAAGACACAGGTGTATTCTTTGGGGAACTCCCAGAAAGTGCAGAGAAAAGAGTAATCTGTGTAGTTCCTGTAAGCAGGGTGCTTCTCTCTCTTTTTTTTTTTTTTTTTTTTTTCCCCCCCCTTCTCTCTCTCTCTCTCTCTCAATTTGCAGCCAGCTTTCTGGATAAATTGCTCTGAGGGAGAGGGTCATTTCAATAACGGCTGCTGTGCTGCCCTAGATAAAGGCTGCTATTTTGATCAACCATTATGTGAACATGCAATGGGAAGGGAAAAAAGCCTCTTTGCCCTGCCCTGCTGTACGGTCATTTAAGTGCTAGTTATTCTCTTCAGCAATCCCTTGCAGCCAAGGATGATTGTCGTCCATTTTTCATGGAAAATGCCTCTTAGATAAAAGACAGTTTACTGTCTTTTATCATGCAAAAGTTTCCACGCATCAATTTCCACACTGCTTTTGACAGAACAGGGCCTTGATCCAATGGCAAAGAAACCAAAGCAACTGGTCATCTCATTCCACTGCAGCCTTCATCCACCTTCATAGCCATTGAGATCTAACCTCTTTTTCCACCTGCTCTGCCATTGAGGACTTGTAGACCCATGATTGGGGGCTGGGCAGGCTTATTGTAGTGGTAACCTGTACTCGCAATGTCACAGCACTGTCAAAGGATATATGTGGCTTTTCAGGAGGGAGAGCATTGCCATTTGCTGTCCTCGCATCCTGGTGGTGGTGGTGCTGCATAGATTCATAGATTGTAAGGCCAGAAGGGGCCTCTGAAGATCATTGGGTCCAGCCCCCTGCACCAAGCAGGAAAGATAACTGGGGCTCAGGTGACCCCAGCAAGGTGACTGTCTAGTCTCCTCTGAAAGATTTCTAGGGTAGGTGATTGCACCACCTCTGGAGGGAGCTAATTCCACAGTCTGGACACCCTGACTCTGAAGAAGTTTTTCCTAATGTTGAGCCTGAATTGATCTTCTAGGAGTTTCTAGCCATTACTGCTGGTTTTCCCCTCAGGTGCTGGTTTTCCCCTCAGGTTGCTCAATAAGCCCTTGATGTACTCTCTTCGTGGAGTGGTAAGCTGCTACCAGGTCCCCTCTCAGCCGCCTTTACCTCAGGCTGAAGCGTCCCAGATTCCTCAGCCTTTCCTTGTATGGCTTACGGTGTAAGACTCTGATCATACGGGTGGCTCTTCTCTGGACTCTTTCAAACTTGTCCATGTCCTTGTTAAAGTGTGGTGCCCAGAACTGGATGCAGTACTCCAGCTGCAGTCACACAAGTGCTGAGCAGAGCGGAAGAATCACCTCCTTGGTTTTGCTGGAGATGCAGGGTATTATTTGCCCTACTGGTTACAGCATTGCACTGCCGACTCATATTCATACTGTGGTCTATTATTACCAGGTCCTTTTCATTTGTGGTGCTGGTCAGTTTGGCGCCACCAAGCCTGTAGGTGTGCAGGGGGTTGTTTGTCCCCAGGTGGAGCACTTCACATTTTTCAACATTGAACCTCATCAGGTTCTGATCTGCCCAACTTGCTAAGCTGTCTAGGTGCACCTGTATCTGTAGCCTATCTTCAAGCGTGACCATGCTCCCCCATAACTTGGTGTCATCCACAAACTTGGCCAGTGAGCTCTTCACCCCCACATCCAAATCGTTAATAAAGGTGTTGAAAAGTACTGGACTGAGCACCAACCCCTGAGGGACACGGCTGCCCATTTCTCACTAGGATGACACAAATCCATTCACTATGACTCTCTGGGTCCTATCCTGAAGCCAGTTTCTCACCCATGTGACTGTCTTAGACTTAAGCCCACAAGCCTCCAATTTTCTCCTGAGGACATTGTAGGATACTAGATCAAAGGCCTTTTGGAAGTCAAGGATTACAATGTTTACCTGCTCTCATGTCCAGGTGGTGAGTTACCTGGTCATAGAAGGAGATGAGGTTGGTAAGACAAGACCTTCCCGTGATGAAGCCATGCTGGCTGTTATTCAGAATCGTACCTTCTGCAACCTTATTGCAGATGGACTCCTTGATGAACTTTTCTAGGATTTCCCTAGGATGGAAGTTAGGCTGATTAGCCTATAGTTACGTGGGTCCTCCCTCCTGCCCTTCTTGTGGATGGGCACAACATTGGCCCTCTTCCAGTCCTCAGAGACTACTCCAGAGTGCCAAAAGGTTGTGGAAGAGTTTTGCCAGGGGTTCCGCAGTGACTTTGGCCAGTTCCTTCAGCACTCTCGGATAAAGATCATCTGGTCCCACTGACTTGTATATGTCTAATTTTTTTTAATTGGTCATACACCAATTCTATGCCAATTCTTATTCCTACCGCACTCATCCTTTACTCTACCTGGCGTAGTTTTTCCCTTGGTCCAGTGACAGATCGAGGCAAAGTAGTCATTCAGGAGTTCAGCTTTCTCCTGGGCATAGGCAATATGTAGGGGAAGCACTGGGGGGCACATGACCCCCTGGCAGTGCTGGCCTCACCACTGGTGGCAGCTGCAGATGCTCGCCAGCTCCAGCTCTGCCACTGGCAGTATCTGTGGGAGCTCACCAGCTCCGCCCCTGCCACCGCTGGCTTCAGTGGGTGCCCCCCCCCCCAGACTCATGAGGCACCGGTTGGCCATGCTTCTGGATACCGGTAACCAGTTCTCCTGAGTTGTTGAGCAATGGCCCCACACTCCCATTTGTTTTTCTCCTGTTCCCTATGTATCTAAAGGTAATTAGCTTACCCCTGCTTATTTCAAAGCTAACCTTCCCTAAAAGTTATTTGACTATCCACCACCTGTGGACATGCTGGGTAGCAGAATCCACATAGCAGAATCTACTATGCAAATAACTAGGTCTGTTCTGTTCCTTCCTACTTAATCCAACAAAGGCTGTTCTACCCTTCTTGCACTCAAAAGACTTCTCCTCAATTGCTGGACTGACCCCTAGTGAAACATTTGTATACTTAGAATGAGCCAAGACCCACTTTACCGCATGGCCTCAGTGCTTCCATCTGAGCTGTGTACATGAAATCAAGGGCAAAATTTAGCCCCTGCATGTGCAAATGATGGTGCCACCGGTGCAACAAACATTGAGACTCCTGTTTCAGCAGCCTCAAATGTGCATGTTTTTTGGGCACTTGAATCATTTGAATGCATGGATGAACACACAGCCATGACCTGGCTGCCAAATCTGAGAGCAGGATTGAGGAACTCATGAAAGTACCTAGATATGTACTGTTATGAATTAATGACATGGTGTCCATATGCAGCCTCCACATTTTTACCTAAGATTTGTGCAAATCTGCTACAAGTGTCAGAGCTCCAGTCTCTCTTTTTTAAAAACCCCAAACAACCAAATCGGTGGAGAGAAGTCTGCAGAAGAGACACAGAAAAAAACAGAAGCAGAAGGTGAGGAAAATAAAAACAAGTGGAGCAAAGAATGTCATGTCAGACCGAAGACTTTGAAAGAGACCGATAAAGAGATACAACACTATGGCAGATAAATGTAGATACCAGAATGAATTGGTAAGAGAGGAAAAGAAGACATTGTTCTCAAAGAAGCTTAACCTGTAGTGCCTTGTCATACCAGGAATGTTGGAAGAAGAGGAATACTAAAGAATTGGGGGGCGGGGAGCAGGGGAATATAACAGCTATTGAGTGACTGTATATGGGCATTTATACATATGCTCCAGGAGTATAGGGGGAGGGGCTTTCGGAACCACTCTAATGAAAGCGCCTGGCATATTTTACGTATCAGCATCCTCGCGCTGAAAAACAGCAGCGGGGGTGCTTTTGCTAAAAGCTCCCCTGCCACCACTTTTCATCACGGGGTCATGGATACATGAGACACTGGAGTCTGCTGGAGCACGGTAATTACCACACCCCAGCAGACTCCATTTAATTGAGTCTGCTCCAAAGCGCTGTAATTGCAGTGTGTCGCAGCAGCCTCACTGCATGTGTATAGGTGCCTTTTATGACACTTATGTGATGATATTTTTATATATGTATTTGTACAACATAAAGCAGAGAGAAAAATGGGGAGGGGATAGTAACTTTGGATCACCATTTTTCTATTGGCAATCTATAAGTGAATGGCTTCATAGGCAGGTGAACTTACCCCTCTGAGACTCATAATTGCTTTTGAATTTTATATTGTCCGTGAAATATTGGTATTAAACAGCAGCTGCTTTGGAAAAAACACTCCCTGCTGACTATTTGTGAGTAAAATATTTTATTACATATTCAGAACATAGTTCTACAACTGCTTCCGTGTCTGATCTGCACTGCAATTGGCATAATGCAATTTTTTATATAAAATGAGATTATTTTAAGAAATTTAAATATGTTGTAGTCACCCAAAACAATCTTGCATTTTTACAGAGGAATTCCTTAATGAAAGTGATTCAAATTTTATTGGTAATATTTTCTCAGAACCTCTGACAGTTATTAATCTGATTGTTGCAGCAAATTAAATGTGGAGCTGGTGCTCAATATATTCTGTCTTTTGGGCTAAGTATAGACAGTCAAAAAGCCCAAGGCTGAATCGATTCAGTCTTTGCAGGCTAGTTTTAAACTGAGTAAATTGAACTGATGAGCAAGTGAACAGACATTCTCTTTTGATTCCAGAAATGCAGCCATATGCCTGCAGTAGCTTAAGCCAGAGCCTGGGGGGTGGGGTACTAGAGAATGCCTCTCTGCTCAGCTGAAGCAAACAGCTTGGGCCAAGGCTAGCCTGCACACCCTACAAGAGTGGGGAATGTGTAGGGGAGGTGCAAAACATCCTGGGATGCTGGGAGACTGAGTCAACTTGAATCTGGAGGGGATCTGGCACAGAAGTTCAATAAACCGATATAACCTAATTCAGTTAGGTCTGATATTACGTCCATCCAGGTTTATCTTAAATTGGTTTTGGCCATTTTGAAAGCAGTTGATGTACACTGAATTTCTTTTTTTGTTACAGATTTGAACTGGTTTCTGATCACTTATGTCACTTCTGTCCCTAGCCTTAAAGTTTGTTATTCTTGCTCTCTCCTTTTTTTTTTAATTCTCTTTCCTAAACAGAACAGCTCGTAATAAAAATGGAATTTACTCACATGACCAGGCTTTGAAATGTAAGGAGATTCAGGACAACGTTTTGTTTTCATCTGTCAAGAAGAAAAGGTACGTGTTTGCTTTGCTCTCTGCTTTTTTTTTGTTTGTTTTAAAAAGAAGACTAAGAGTGCTCTGTTCTTGCCTAACTCTCACTGACATTAGTACAGAGTCATGCAATAAGAAATAAAAAATGCACAGCCAGTGTTTGGCTGAATTTTTTTGGTTGGATTTATTCTGGATTTGCACTAAAAAGAGAAGAAATCATCATAATACATGGCAACAAGATTTCTCATTCTCTGCTAAGAGCCCAAGGAGACCTCTGTTTCTTCAAACTTAGAATCTTAAAAATCATAGTAAGTTATTATATTTTCATTCTTAGATATCTTTTCTTGATTAGCTCACTCCCACCAACCAATATGCAGGCACAAGAATAGATTTTCCCCTCCCTTCCCCCCCACCAAAATGTCTAGAAATGAGCTTGTATTAAAAACTAGTTGTTATATATTGTAACTGTGGTATTAACTTCCAATAGGCTAGTTGTTCAAGTGTATTGGTAACTTCATGGTAAAAAAACACCTCCATCTCTATTATGCCTCACGACTTTTACCACTGGCCTCGCTAGAACCTGCATTCAGTACAGGGGAGGAAAAAAATCCCTTATATATTTTCTATGAGTAGACAACGCCACAGACATCAGTGCATTTCCTTTACCTACACCATTGCCTTGCCAAGACAGATGCACCATATTTTTTTCACACAAACACACACACCTTTTTCTCCAAAAACCAGTTGCTGGTATTTGGAGTGAATATTATATGCAAGAAGTATGGCAAAAGCAGGTTTTTTTTGACACTGTGGCTGAAGCCACAGTACCAGAGGTACCAGAATACTAAGCAGGCTCAGTTCCCTAGTTGCTGCTACCCTGTTATTTATTACAAGGAAGGATCTTTTTCTTCTTCGTTCTGCCATTCAGAAACAAAGCTTTTGAAGCTTGCATGTTGTATGTGAGAATGTGGCAGATAAAAGAACAATCAAGCTGCTGAAAACCAAAAAATGACATGCATATATTGTACTGTTTTGGAGTTTAGGCTCTCCTTTTGTAAGCCATTGAGGTACTAAAACAAGATGAATGCCAGGATTAATATCAAGCACATCCTTAAGTGTCTTCAAGATCAAGGTCTTGGCTTCCATTTGTACAGTAAACAAATAATATGAAAAGACAGGAAATTATATAAAATAAGTTATCTAGCTTTCCCAGCCTTTCCTCTATCTCCTTCTCTCCCTCTATTCCCTGCCATTTGGTCATTTTCCCTCTCTCTCTTTCACCCCTTTCTTCTAATCTGCTAGTCCTTCCCTTTTCACTTCCCATCCTCTGTTGTGGCTTTTCCCTTCTCTAACTTGCTTTCCTATCTTGTGTCTCTGTCTCCACCTACCGGTAGTCCCTCCTACCAACAAACCTTGTTATCACTTCAGTGGATGAAGTACTATAGCATTGGTACGTCCCTCCCCACCTTCCAGTTGGTAAGACCCAAAGGTGAGATTGGCTAGGCAGAGACCAAATTAGTGCAGCTGGCTTGACATGTTTTATAGAACTTGTTTCAGCATGTCAGGCATTTGGGGCTTTGCACAGAGGCAAGCCTTG
The DNA here is from genome assembly GCF_000455745.1 of Alligator sinensis. Classification (NCBI taxonomy): domain Eukaryota; kingdom Metazoa; phylum Chordata; order Crocodylia; family Alligatoridae; genus Alligator; species Alligator sinensis. Next base: position 20,794 of record NW_005842769.1, read on the forward strand.
AGGGACTGATAATATTCCCGATTTTGAAAAAGTAAGGCTGGAGGAGGAAGAGCTATATCAGTCTGGGGAGACAAAGACTGAATTGGGGGCAAAACCGATCTTTTGGCTAGGTTTGTGGAACAGAAACTATTGCATTGTTCCATGAGTGCTTCAGTTCTGTTTCCCAAGCTGGCAGGAAGCCCTCTTTTTGCTGCCTTTTTTTAATCTACTTCTGACTGGTGAGAAGAATATGTAGATAGTGATTTATTGTGCCATTCTAAAGTGCCTCCAGGAATGATCTGGATTTTTTTGACCTCCTGAGTTGATAGATTCCAGGATAAATTAGCTAGTTTAATGTTTGACAAACAGTTTGATAATAAAAAATACTGTGCAAATTCTAAGTATGGTTATACAGGCATGCGTTGGTGGTGATAGATAGCCTGAGGTGCTATGTTCACTGAAGTTTTTCATTTTTATTCCACAGCAAGCCCTAAATATGCTAAGGCCTTTAAATGCTGCCAAAACACCTATTAATTTTTAACTGCAAAAAGATAAGAGATCCTTCCTTTCTTTTGTAACTCCCTCTTCTTTGCATTCATTTCTTTCTCACAAGTTAGCTGTCAGCTTAGGGTGCCCACCCCTCATCACTCCTCAGTGTTCCTGCCAACTGAACTAGCCTTTCTCTGGCAGGTATTATACTTAATGACTTGTAAGCGGGGTTTAGATTGTCCCTCTAACTCAGAGCTTTCCAAACTTTTCATGTTGGTGACACACTTTTTAGACATGCATCATTTCATGACAGTAATTCAGTTCCGGGGGAGGGGCCAAGGGAAGCAGACACGAGTAAAGGAGCTCTGCGGTGCCCTTCCGCAAAATTTTCTGCATTTCGCGCGACACACCTACACACTGCCGCCGACACACTAATGTGTCGCGGCACACAGTTTGGAAAGCTCTGCTCTAACTCTTCCCAGGAGCTCTCTCTTCCCTTCCTCACTGCTGTTGCCCCAAGTTGCTGTTATTCTGATAGTGCTATCACTCTGCCTGTATCCTAGTGTCTCATGGTTACTTTGTACATGAGATGAGAAACCAAGTCCCTTGGGTAGTTGGGAGGAGTCAACTGTAGAGGAGAGTTTCCTAGGGAGGCTTGTTTTTTGTGGTGGTGAAGATGCAGGTTATGGAGAAAGCAAAAGAATGTGATGCACAGTTTAATAGCAATAGTTGTCTTATCCATTCTGTGCAGTAGGGCAATTTAGCTATACATGTGCACATTTTTGGCAAAATGCTCACTAAAAGTTTTAGCATTGTTGTTATATGCTATGTGTGCTATACTTTAAAAAATGCTGTTTAAGTACTATGTATTATCCAGCTATCCAGTCCTGGATGCTAAAAAAAGTCATCTATTTGGCACAGCAATGACATCATACAGTGATGGAGAACAGAACCATGCCAGTGTCACTAGAGCTGAAAAATGAAACCTCAACTGCCATCTTGGCTTGTCTTCACTCCACTCCATTTGAGGAAAGTCCCTGAGGCTGCTTTAAACAAACCATGCTTAAATAGGCTTTGTGAACTGAAAACAAAGCATAAACCAACCCAGATAGAAATGGGGCTTCATCACAACGGTGCAGGGCTCTTCAGCTCTTACCCTGAGGGGGGACAGGGGTGGTTGACAAACTACTAGTAGTTGGCAAAGGCAAGTTGTAACAAACCATAGCCATGCACTTTTCCACAGTGCCTATATGGAGAAAAAATGTATTTATGAAGCCCTATTTACTATTTAAATTACATTGCTGTCTGTAAATCATCCATTCAAGCGTGATAGGGCCTTGATGCACCTTGTACTTTGAGCTGCTCAAATGTTGATCAGTTAGTGCTAGCTTGAGTTTGAACTATTCACATCTTAAAGCTAAAAACCTTCTCTGACTATCCTCAACCTGCACAGCTGTGATTTGCCACTAGAAGCCTGGTGAGCAGGGAAATTGTTTTGGTGCCAGAACTATCTCCAGGGCAGTCGAGTTCAGAGGGTGGAAAGTCTTTCCAGACAGAACAGGAGGGTTTGGAAAGAGACACTGCATCCTGGAATGCTGTAGGACTGACTGCAACTTGGGCAGCTCATCTGTAAGGAGTAGCTACACATTAATGGATCATGAGCTGGGTAATATGGATTGGGGAGAAACCTGCCCTAGAGTGATGCAACTGTAAGTCACCTAAAGTGTGCTTAAAACTAGTTTTCAGGTGTTAATGTACAAACAATCCAGGGGTTAAGAGCTCCAGGAGCAATCTATACATTTAGTGCATAACAAGGCCCTATATCGGAGAAGTTGTGTTCCTACTGCCCTCTTCTGAATGTAGGAAGATAAAACACATTGTGGTACATGTCCTTCCTGGAGCACACCCTTCATTAATAAGCATCTCCTATATTATGCTAGTGAATAGGGTTTTTCTTGAGGTCTTAGGGCTGGCATTATGGATGTGTATGCTTTGCTTTTCATCAGTACCCTAGGCTTTCTGTAGTTTTTGAGTATCATGTCGGACCATGACACTTTTTTTTTCTCCCCAAGCTTATAGTAGTGTTCCTTCAAACTCTGATCTTCATCTAGCTGGCAAGAGTTTGCTATCCAGCTTTCCTCTGCCTTCCCCCTCTTGCTGGATAATACTGTTGCCCCAAGTATTTTTTTTTTCTTTCTGTCAGATTTGTATGTTTGTTTATCTCCAGGTCCCAGTCTGCTCAGTCACTAAAGCTATTTATTGACTGTTTACTACTTTCTCAAATAGAAATGTAAGATGTAGAGTTTCCATGCAGAAACTCCTTTGCTTCCCTTTTTAGCTGTAGATCTTAATGTTAGAAGTGTATGTTACTAAAGACCTTTTCAATGCAACTGATATCTTGGTATTAAGAAAAATCAATGTAATCTATCAAATATTATATCTATCTATCAGATAAACCAAAACAACTGGCTTCCTTATATATTCTCTGAGAGTTGTGGGCTACAGTAAATACGATGTGACAAGTTGCAGCATAGGGTTTTTGGGGTTTTTTTGTTAGTTAGGGGGTTTTGGGGGGGGCAGGGGAGGATTTAAAACCACATCTATGACGCCGTGTGTTAAGAGACCTAATTCAAACCGAAAGAAGGTAGGTGGGCTTTTGGATGACACCCTGAATGACTCTTTCTAGGTAGCAACTGTTCTTGGGAACATTTGCCCCCAAAAAGATTAAATTGTAGTTCCTGCATCTTTCATTTTCTTTGCTAGAGAGAATTATATAGACATGCCTATAAAAATGACACGCATGGGAATATAGAAAAACAAATGGAATCTGTACATTGAATTCATAAGAGAACATTTATTTTCTTCGGACCATATATATTCTACAACTTAGCCTCTTGAAACAGTTTAAGAGAAATGGTTGGGGGGAACTTTTGGTTATATGTATACTTATGCTACTTGGTCCTGTGTCCTATAGGAGACAGACTGCATGATTTATTTTAGAAGATGTTTTACAGATAAACTTTCATCTATATATTGATCTACAGTCTTGGATGAGCAAACTGATCTCTTGGGGGACTGAAGTAAATAAACAAGGAGAAGAAATACAATGCTACATCTTAGTTTGCAATAGTCATCTCTTCAACCGGCATTAAAGTTTAAAATATGGAATGCAAGAGAGGCTGTCTGGCATTATGCAAGCAGTGATCTATATATTAATTTAGACTTGTGTTTTGAAGATGATTTTGAAGTTACTGGGTCATTCAAGATGTGTATAGTCAGATGTCCAAGACTTAAACCTGTATGTACGTCAGAAATTTCTAAAATTAATTTTAGTGTACCAAGTTTGAGAATATTTAATAGGTCATAGCACTTAAGTAATAGTATCATAAATTACAGAGGTAAAATGGGTCCTAGAATTTTGAAGAGTCTTGTTTTACATACCTTATACAAATTAATACACCTATCACTTGAAGGTTTTAAGACCTATATGTATTTATGCAATTGTGTAATTTCCACTGAAACTTGCACTTGTTTTTATTTTAAAGGTATTCTGAAAATTATTACCTTCAGATAGTCACAAAACTACAGCACTGTGCATGGAAAAGGAGGCCAGAAGAATATGAAAAATTTAGGTAATGCCTTTCAAATTATCTCTGTACTATAAAAGCCATAAGGTTCTGTGCCCCCTTGGAACTATTACTGCATTTATTTCTGCATACCATATAGCACTGAGAACAGGGTAAGATTTAAACAAAAATAATGTAGCTCTACCCATGTCACCACATCTTGGGAGTGAACTATTACACTTTCTACAATGGGTCAAGTGAATTCTTAGCTTCAGAAAGAAAAAACTCACTGCGTGTTGGGGGAAAAAACCAAACAAAACATCATAGCCTTATCCTTTTGAGCCTGTCAGTCTGAGAGCAGTCATAAGTGTATAGTGCACATCTTACTTCGGGATTCTAGGTTGCTGTTTATTACTTCTGTTGCAGAAGTGCCAAAAGACCCAAGCAAGACTGATACTGTATGCATCTTGGTTTTGGTCCAGTAAAGCAGATAAAGCACTATCCTAACTCAGGTGTTGTCCAGAATAGGGATTCCTGAATCAAGGCTAGTAAGTTATAATTCCTGGCTTGAAACAGTTTATTATTGAATTTTTAAAAGTACAACTTGAGGTTTGCTGAATCTCAAACTCATCTGACACCAATACACGTACAGCGAGGCTACTCCAATGCACTGTAGTTACAGTGCATCAGAGCAAACTTGATTTAATAGTCCACTGGAGCACAGTAATTACCACGCTCCAGCAAAGTCCAGCATTACGTGCATCATCATCCCCGCGCTGCAAAAATGGGCTTTAGTTAAAGTGCCCCTTTTTTCAGTGTGTGGAGACACTGATACACGTGATGCTCCAGGCACTAATTAGAGTGGCTCTCAGAGCCACTCAAAAGCTCTGCCTTCCCCCGCTTCCATGTATAAACAGCCTTCATGTCTAGTGCTTGACTGCTTGTAATCTGGTCACACTGGTTTTGCAAAAGGGAAAACTGTTGGATCACATTATTCCATGAAATAGACAATGAAATTTTGTCAAGATAATTAAAAAAAGAAAAAGGCTGCCTTTTTTAATTATTTAAAATTCAAGAGGTAGCTAATTCTAATATCCAATATTAATAAAGTCTGCTGCACTATAGCATGAAAATTATTTTTGGAAGCAGACAATGACTCCTGTAGAAATATAAAATATCATTCTGCGCGTGGCTGGTACTGAAGCATCATTTAATGTTGGCACAGCTATGGGAACAGTGTCAGGTCATAGTGTCTGGTACTGAATCTTGTGAGTCTTTCTATTAACAGCATCAGACTTAGATACAAAGATGCATAAGGGGCTATATAAACTTGACATCTTTACGTAAAACTGGCCATATTAATTTCAAACCTGTGCAGCTGAAACTTAGCCTGGGCAAGAGTAATGTATCTGCAGGTGGAGAGTTCCTTGGGAGTCTGAAATGGCCCCTTCCAACCAAATTCCTCAGTATGGTACAGGAGGACTCTTACTTTGATCACAATATGCTCTCTCTTGCTCTAGCACTCTTTTCCTCCAAACTCTGGGCATTTTGAAAAAGTAGACAAGGTTGTTCAAAGATCAGGCCAGAAGTATGCAGTCACAGCTGTGGGTCTCAACAGACGTTTAGGAAACCAGGCTATGCCTTACTGTTATCCAGTGATACAGTGAACAAATATACTCAAGCTAGATTTAACCTAGCTAGTTCAGATGCCACTCTTATAGAAGCACAGGCTTCAACAGTGATTGTACAATGTTTAGGATGCTGGGTACTTAGTAGCTGAAGCCTATAACACAGCTGCAGCATTACTGGGACCTAAACTAATTCAATTGCTGACATGTTCTACAGTCATACTTCTCATGCAGTGTATACACAGAATACTTATCTTACCTTCCCTTCTTGAAATAAGCTTCTTGATATTTCATCCACCAAATTTTAAGTGCAGTTGTTATACTAATTTCCTCAAGATCAGGAAATATAGTAAGATAAGAAGTTCCCCCCCACCTTTTATGCATGTATAATACTATCGCAGGGCACAAAGGTGCCCTGCTCCTAGAGGGGCGGAGGCTGCCTGGGAAGAGGCCCAGAGTGAGAGACGGACAGAAGCCCAGGTGCAGGTTACCAGGGCAACAAGCCAGAGGGTAAATTAGCCTGCACCTGCACATGGTCAGCTGACCAGAAGGGGCAAAGCTCTGGGCCCATATAAACCCCAGGACCAGGCCCAGAGAGGGCAGTTTCCTGCCAGCAGCCAAGGGGGAAGGAGTTCTCCCAGAGCAAGCAAAGGGGAGAGGCCTGTCTGCAGGAGCAGCTTCCGATACTGTTAAGGGATGGAGCATTCCCCGGTAGGATTTGTCTGAGGTTATAGCTGAGCGGCTTGAATTTGTTACAGCCCAGGGGTTTGTGTTTCGTTTATTGTTGTATAAAACCAGTGGTTTGGGTGAGGGTTATTAGGGGATGGAGGAAGCCTCATAAGGGACCCACAGCAGTGTGGGTACCCCAGCACCAGAGAGGGCACAGCAGTTGGGGGGCACAGACCCCAGTGCCAGAGGGGCACCGAGTAAGACAGGGCCACGGAGGACCCAGGAAGGACAAGGGGCCCAAATTATAACAAGGCCCAGACCAAACAACGTCAGTACCATCAGTGAGGCTTGGGGTGTGGTAAAGGGGCGGCTGGAGCCACGCATATAGCCCATAAGGCTAGGGTGCCCCAAAACACCCATTGCAAACGGGACCCACAAGGGGTCTGGGAGCCCCAGGGTCAGAAAGTACAGCACACAGTGTCCAAGAGGATGTAAAGGCAGCCTCCCTACTATATATATTTTCCATCAAAGATGTGGCAGGCAGGAATCGAGGGTGCCCATTGGGCCAACTTGGCATGGTAAAGGGCCTTGGGAGATCACAGCCATCCTGCAGGACCCCATCCCATGACAAATACATGCAGGATGATATACAAGTTACTTTGGGTGCTGTCTGATTGTTATGCAAAAGATATGTGTGTTCTTATAACTCTTCTCTTTTTCAAGGAGCAGGATATTAAAGTTTTATAGATATCCTGCCCCCAGAGCACTTCAGAAACTTGCAAGAATTCTGATTATTTAGCACATCAGAGGAAGGAGTCTTTAAGATTTAATACCTTACTTACTAGCTAAATCTGTGTACACAACAAGCCTACCAGCTATTATATCAGTCTTGAAGCAAGAGCATCCAGAAACTAAAGCTGCAAAGCAGTGCATGGAACAAAGCTGGGAAAAGATTTGGGGGGAGGCAGAGGGAAAAATGGATGCTAGCTTATGTTGGATGGCAAGCGTTTGGTGTACCTGCCTTCTGATTTTTAGACTTTTTACAGAATTTGGGGATAATGGACACTTTTTTTTTGGTGAAGTATATGAAAAATTAAAAGGGCTGCTTGTGCTTTTAAGTTCACATTTGTCTATTTGTACCTCCTTAAGGAGCATCTGTGCTCCTCCATATGTCCATCTATGGGTCTGTTGCCATAGTGCTACTTGGATATTACTCCGTGCTGCTTTCTAAAAGCCCTGTGATCTAGGTGAATATATAATTAATTTTATCTTACATTTTGAGGAAATTCAGTGCAGTGCAGTTGGGTGACAGGAAATGGTGACAAGCTATATGACGTGTTAGAAGGAGGACTAGCACTGCCACTCACATACCTAATCCACTGGAGTTTTCTAATGCCTATATCACTCTGTTCCTAGACAAACTGCTTTACTTCGGTGTTTGCTCAAGTATAAAATGTACCTACCTTACAAGGATACTTAATGTACTATTTTACAGAACACAAACACACTCACCAACCACCAATTAAAAGAACAAATTTGCAGCATTCAAGTACAAAGTAGATAAGATAATGCATTTTTTATAAAGGATATAAAGTCCTCAAAGCATAAATGAACATCTAAGTAATGAGAGCTTCCCCTGTAGATAAGTTACTTTACAGGTGTTCTCTGTGAACATATTTTTGCCCTCTCCTCTGCAGCTAATGGCTGCTGTCAGAATCTGGGTACTGGAGTCACTGGCCCGGTCTGTATGGTAATTGCTACATTCTTAGAAAATAGCACTCACTAACGTTGAGCAAATGTTCTGCCATGTAGCTGTATTTCCCAACAGACCCAGACCAAACAAAGAGATTTGAATTCATATAAAGAACAAGAATGGATCTAGAAAGGAAATATTTACCTTTGTACTTGGGGAAAAATTTAATATATGGCAGCTTTATGCTTCACCACACTAATTTTCCCATTGGTGAGATCTAGCCCACTACCTCCTGCATCTTCTACAATGTAGATGCATGTAATTGTTCCTCTGCCATCTTCACCCCACTCTTCAAGTGCAGGTTTCTTTCTCTAAAGCAGTTAGGGTGAATATGCCCACGTGTATAGCTCAGATATGGTGTCCTCATTCTCAACCTGGCAATGGTCAGTGTTCTGACAGCTGCATGGTAAACTGTCTTCTTACTTACCACTTGGTCATATGCCATTTAAAAAAAAAATGGATTTTATAGGATCTTAGGAAAGTAGAGGTAGAAGGAACCTTACCAAGTCATCTAGTTTACCCCCTGCTCAAGGCAAGATCATCCCTGACTAGACCATCTCAACCAAGTGTCTGTCTAACCTGCTCTTGAAAATTTCCAAGAACGGAGATTTCAGTTTCCTTAAGCAGTCTGTTCCAGTGGTTGACTGTCCCCATAATCAGAAAGTTCCTCCTCATCTCCAAATTAAATTTTCCCTGCTGAAGCTTGAGGCTGTTGCTCCTACTTCAGTGCCCTACAGCCACAGAAAAAAAGCCCTTCTCCATCCTCTCTGTAAATCACCCTTCACATATTTGAAGACTGTTATCAAATCCACCTTCAGTCTTTTCCAAACTATGTAGCCCTAGCCCTTTCAGCCTTTCCACGTAAGTCGTTGTCTCCCAGACATCTAATTATTTTTGTTGCCTGAGCTGGGCTCCTTCTAATCTATCCACATCTTGCTTGAAGTGTGTGGCCCAGAACTGGACACAGTATTCCAAGTGAAGCTTCACCACTGCCAAATAGAGCAGAAGAATTACTTCCCTTGATATAAGTGACACTCCTGTTGATACAACACACATCCAGAGAACATATCACCTTATAGAAGAAAATCAGGTTGTTCAGGCATAACTTGCTTTTGGTGAATTCATGCTGGCTTTTCCTCATCAACATATTCTCCTCTAGGTGCTTCACTATAGATTTCCTGAGGACCTGCACCATGATCTTTCCAAGTACCAAGGTCTGGCTGACTGGTCTGCAGTTTCCTGGATCCTCCTTCCTTTTTCTAGGCACTAACCATGATGCGACGCTACTGTGCAGTAGTTCGTTGCTACTGTGCAGTAGTGTCTTACGTAGACATGCCCAGCATGCTGTTGGCTTTTTTGCAACAAGAGCACACGGTTGGCTTATTTTCAGTTTGTTTACTGTGACCCCTACGTCCTTCTCTGCTGTACTACAGCCTAGTCAGTCATTCACAGTCTGTATTTATGCGTGTATTAATTCCATTCCCAGTGTAGGACTTTGCACCTGTCCTTGTTGAATCTCATCTTATTGATAGCTGACCATTTCTCCAATCAGTCTAAGTCATTCTGGATTGTTGCTCTGCCCTCCAGAGTGTTTGCAACTCCTTGCAACTTGGTGTCATAGGTAAATTTGCTAAGCGTGTACTCAATCCCACCATCCAAATAATTAATGAAGATGTTGAACACAGACAGACCCAAGACAGACCCCTGGGGAACCTCACTTGATACCTTCTCCCAACTAGACATTGAGCCATTGATTAGACTTTGAGTACCATGATCCAACTAGTTATCCACCTTATAGTACTTTCATCTAGACTCTATTTCCTTAGCTTGCTTATGAGCATGACGTGAGAGACTGTGACAAAAGTCTTGCTAAAATCAAGGTACATCACATCCATTGTTCTCTCCCACATCCAGAGAGCATGTAACCTTATAGAAGAAAACTGGGCTGTTCAGGCATGACTTGCTTTTGGTGAATTCATGCTGGCTTTTCCTCATCAATTTGTTCTCCTCTAGGTGCTTCACTAGATTTCCTGAGGACCTGCACCATGATCTTTCCAAGTATCAAGGTCTGGTTGACTGGTCTGTAAGTCCCTGGATCCTCCTTCCCTTTCTTAAAAATGGGTATAATTAGCCTTCTTCCAGTTATCTGGGACCTCACCCAACTTCTGAGTTCTCAAAGACAATAGCAAATGACTGAAATTACCTCAGCCAATTGCTTCAGTACTCTCTAGGGTGTCTCCCATCCAGCCCTGCCTATTTGAAAGGTTATAACTTATCTAATTCATCTCTAACCTGTACTTATACTATTCTGGGCTGTTTGTCTCCTTCCCTGTTTATGAGCAGGAAGTAGAGAAGAGTCTTCTCCCCTAGTTGGGAGAATACCTAACATCTGTATAAAAAATTTTATTCCTAATGCACTCCAAGAATTTGCTAGACTGCTTGTGCACTGATGTGTTTCCCTCTCAGAAGATCTCCAAATAATTAAAGTACTCCCTGAGAACTTGATCCTGTAATTAGGAAGTTTGTCAGCTGTTTAAAGAGAGCCTCTTCTACCTCCTCCTCCTGGTTTGGTGGCATGTAGCAGATGCCCACTGTGGCATCCCCGCCCTGCTGTTCTCCTCTGAATTTTTAATGAAACCCACCATCACCTTTTTTATTTTATGTATTTATTTATTTTTTTTGTCCTTTCATCATCAGAAATCAGTCTACTGTTCTTTAACTATTTGCTGAACTACTTTTTGTACCAGACACTTGGTTAATTGCCCTTAAACATCCTGTAGATATGTATAGTGTTATGTGGTTAAGTATAGCAGCCATTTTTCCTGGTTTCTACTTCTTATCTTATCCATCAGTCTATTCTGATAGTGATATGCCAGAGACATACCACCGTGTGCCATAGTTTCATCATAACTGAATAAAATCTGTCTAACAAGAACTCAGGCAGGAGGAAAAGGTGCATCTGAACACTTTTTCTCTCCAATAGCTAAACTTGATCTGAGCCTTCAAGAGGCCGAGAATATATTCAAATAACTACTATTCAGTTGGGGGTGTTGGTTGTAGCAGAGTTGCTCTAAGGACATAGGCAGACAAGGTTCTTTGGGTAACTCTGATATTTTCTTATTAGACCAACTAAAATTTTCCAGTCAGTCCTTTTATCTTAAGGGGAAAAATTAGCCTTGTTCTCTCTGTTCTTTTTCAGAAACTAGAACAGAAGTCTATCATCTCCAGTAGTCCAAGATGTACCTCTTGGTTTCAAAACCCAAATACATTTAAATCCACTTGAGATGCTTTTAGCCAAATCAAAATCTCCTTTTCGTTGGGTATGAGAGAGATGAAATGGACTTACCTTTCCTTTGAAGGCTCATTCCAAAATCTTTGTAAGCTATTGTAAGATGGCTTGCCTCCTCTGTAGATGCTCTTTCAGCTACAGTATTTAGAGTCTTAGGTTTCTTAGGTAACTTGAATATTATTACATTAACATTCTTCACATATTTCCCACTTTAAAGATGTGTTTCATTAGTAAAATTACAGAACCCAACTGGGTACCTTCAGAAGCTGCAATTGTGTTTTACACCTACACATTTCTTTATTTTAAATGAATTGGGACTAAAATCTTTAGTCTAAAATTTGGGCTGCATGCCCTTGGTGGTACATAAACTGCACATAGACAGAGTGAAGATTTTCAAAGTAATTGTGGTGTCCGACCGGCTTGCCGGGCTATGGCCGGGAGCCCAGAACGTCAGGTGGGTACTTCGGCGAGTGGAGTGGAATTAGGCACAGATGCGTATTGGTAAAATAGATTGTTTACTTACGCCGCTGATGCGTGCAGCGCAGGAAGAAGCTGACTTTGATTGCAGTTACAAACGTAGCGAGAGCTCTTTGAGATGAGACGAGACGTTCCGTAAAGGGCTTATCAAGCATGCAGGGGAGGGGGTACGTCAGGGAGGTCGGTGACGGGGAGTCGTTGGTGGATGATCAGTCCGCCAAGTTTACTCCAGGATGCGTGCGGAGTTCTCCAACGTGGGCGGAAGCTGCTCATACTTTTGAATAGTTAACAGGCCAATTGCTAGTTGCCAAGTGGGAATAATTTGTAACCGGCCAATGGGTGGCACGCATTTTGGTGCGCATAGTTAGCCAATTACAAGGGCTTGTGAAGTTTAAACAAATGTAGTCGTTGGGCTTGGCGGGCTTTTCACTGTGCTGGGATTTTCCACTGTGCCATAGGCATTTATTTAATGGGTTCTGACAGTAATAGCGACCACCAGCTTGCTGTGGTTACTAGCTAGCTGGCACAGCCCTCAAAATGGCTGGTGAAAGCCGCAGGTAGTAAAAGCATTGGTTCAGAGGAGCTTCTGGACATTCTGTGGAGCTTTGCATAAGTAATACAAGATGTGACCTTTCTTCAGGAGGACAGCCCTGCTCTAGCAGGCCTCAAGATCTGTGAGGGCAGCACCTCCCTTCCATAGGTATAATATAAGTCTGACCAACCCAGACCCTACATAAAATTACCTTAACCCCAATTAAAGTTACATTTGCTTTAGAAAAATTCTACTGTTAACCATTTTGAGCATCTGGAATAGAACAGTTAAGGGATCCATCCATTTCTCACTGCCACCTGACTTGTATCACCATTCACCTTAGTACCACTTCCTAAGTATACACACAGGTCCAAGTAAATTGCTCAGAGACTGTGAAATCCCACATGCTATTCAACAGATCCAATTACAGTACACTACAAACAGTATTACCATGGCAAGATAGGAGGTAGGTTCTCATTGGTGTTCAGACCAGACTGCCCAGTCACTTTCTCAGGCATAGATGCCCTACAGTTGTCTCTAATTGGGAATATTTGTTCTAAGACTCATAAGTCAGTCTCCTCTGAGTGGCAGTATTGCTGTCTCTACTCACCAAGTGTGGTTGGGGTGCTCCAAGTAGGCCCCAAAGAGTGAAAAGGGTAGCCCCATAGGCTAAACTCCTCTATGGCACAGCACCATTCCCTGGACCATTTCCTACCTCTCTTCTCAAAATCATCATCTCAGTTCCTCACCATTTTCTTTTTTTCTCCACAGCTGTGGTCAGTGGCCCACAGTGCAGCCTCTAAACAGGAAACATCTTCTATCCTACCAAGAAGCTTAATTAAGCTATTATACAATCCCCTCTGTGTACACTACATACACGCATGTAAATCAGGACAAAAATATTTTTTGAAATCAAATTAATGAACATTGTAGTAGATGTTTGATTTGTAGAATATAATTTGGTATTTTTCTTGTTCCAAGATGGCAAACCCCCTTGCTGAAAGGAGTACTTCTGTGGGGATCAAGGGGACGGACTTCTGGTTGCAAAAGTCAGGGGTTAGGGGGAGGGACTTCCAGTCCCAAGATTGCAACTAGGGGTCTGGGTACCTGCCAAGGGGCGGGGCTACCTTTGCAGCCCTCAACAGCTTGCCAAAACTCGGTAAGTGGCCCTCCACCCAAAATAATTGCCCGCTCCTGCTCATGACCTTCTGGTATCTTCACAAGTTGTAGTATAGTACTACTCATGACCTCATCCATGGACATATACTGCATATTCAGCTGTTCTTCGCACTGCAAAGGAGCAGTGCAGGGGATTTTTTGAGACCCGTGGATATCCAGGGGTCAAAAAAACCTGCACCAAAAAAAATCAAAGCTGCATATGTGGGGACAGTGCATGCTGCTCAAAACTGGAGCCTGGCCAACCAGAGCCATGCTTTGGCTGCTGGCCAGACTCTGCATAGCAGGATTGTTGCTGCTGCAGCTCCAAGAGCCTCCCAGGACCCCAGGTAAGTGCTGGCCCTAGCCTCCCCTACCCGACCCTGAGTAACTTGCCACATGCTAGAGGATATGTGGCACAGGTGTTCCCTAGGGACACCTAGTGGTGGCACAAGGTGTCCCATTGCTAATTATCCCTGGGAAGCCAAACGTCCATGCTCATGTGGACGTGGCCCATGATTTCAAATATAATAATATTAGAGCTATGTGAACTAGTTGGAATGAGCTATTTGATACATTTAGGGTTTTTCCCTTATCATAAATGATCCAGAGATTGTCCATTATTCAGAATTTTGAACAACAGTTTATTCAAACACGTTCAACATACGGAGCTCAGTTAAACCATTTGCTGGAACTGTTACTTTAAGCACATGTTATTTTTGCTTTGTAACTGGTTATATGATTTATGTGGTATTTTTTCACTGATCAGATGACCCATAAATGGTTTTCAAGATGAGGTAGATACCTGTAGCATGAAATTTATGGAAATCTTAGTAATAGGAATATTTGCAATATAGCTTCTGTGTAAGTAAGCTTACTTGTATAGAAATTTGTGTAAAATCAATAACTGTGACTGACTATGACTGTCATCTAAGGGACTTTTTTTGAGTTATAGAATCAGGGAATTATAGAAATATAGGGGTGCCTACAACTTCAAGAGATCATCTAGTCCATCTTTAGATGGATAGAACACTAGCTGGAGCATCGCACTCAAGAAGGTAGTAATCAATGGCCCGATGTTTAGTTGGCAGTTGGTATCAAGTGGAGTGCCCCAGGGTTTGGTCCTGGGGCCAGTTTTGCTCAATGTTTTCATCAACAACCTGGAAGATGGCATAGAGTGCACCCTCAGCAAGTTTGCAGATGACACCAAGCTGGGGAGAGTAGTTGATAGGCTGGAGGGTCGGGGTAGTATTCAGAGAGACCTAGACAAATTGGAGGATTGGCCCAAAAGAAATCTCATGAGGTTCAACAAGGACACATACAAAGTCCTGCACTTAAGATGGAATAATCCTATGCACCAGGACAGGCTGGAGGCTGACCAGCTGGACAGCAGCTCTGTAGAAAAGGACCTTTTCTGCAGCTCTACAGAAAAGGGGCAACCAGCACAGTTTCATTAGGGGCAGGTCATATCAGACCAACCTGATTGCCTTTTATGATCAGGTCACAAAAGCGTTGGATGCAGGTGTCACCGTGGATGTGGTCTTTCTGGACTTCAGCAAGGCCTTTGACACTGTCGACCACAACATCCTCATTAAAAAACTAGGGGATTGTGGCATCGATGCCTACACGGTCAGAATGGATTGTGAGTTGGCTGAAGGGTCACACTCAGAGGGTGGTGGTGGACGGGTCATATTAGACCTGGGGGGAAGTGGGCAGCAGAGTCCCTCAGGGCTCGGTCCTTGGGCTCACACTGTTCAATTTCTTTATCAGCGATTTGGACGACAGGGTGAAAAGCAACCTGTTCAAATTTGATGATTCCAAAATTTGGGGTGAGGTGGGCACGCTAGTAGGGAGGGAGAGACTGCAGCAAGACCTGGATAGGTTGCAAGGGTGGGCTAACAAAAACAGGATGCGTTTCAATACGGACAAGTGCAGGGTGCTTCACTTGGGCAGTAGTAACCGGCAGCACACTTATAAGATGGGAAACTCCCTTCTTGAGAGTACGGAGGCAGAAAGGGATCTTGGAGTCATCATTGACTCCAAGATGAACATGGGCCGACAATGCGAGGTCACGGTCGGCAGGGCTAACCGGACCCTATCGTGCATCCACAGATGCATCTCAAGTAGGGCCAAGGAGGTGATATTCCCCCTCTACGCGACACTGGTCAGGCCACAGCTGGAGTACCGTGTCCAGTTCTGGGCACCTCACTTCAAGAGGGATGTGGACAATGTTGAGAGGGGCCAGAGGAGGGCCACCCCCATGATCCGGGGACAGCAGGGCAGACCCTACAATGAGAGACTACGGGACCTGAACCTGTTCAGCCTTCACAAGAGAAGGCTGAGGGGGGACCTTGTGGCGGTCTATAAATTCACTAGGGGAGACCAGAAGGGTTTGGGGGAGACCTTGTTTCCCCTAGCGCCCCCCGGGATAACAAGGAATAAAGGCCACAAGTTATTGGAGAGTAGGTTTAGATTAGACATCCATAGGAACTACTTCACAGTTAGGGCGGCTAGGGTCTGGAACCAACTTCCAAGGGAAGTGGTGCTGGCTCCTACCCTGGGGGTCTTTAAGAAGCGGCTCGATGCCTACCTGGCTGGGGTCACTTGAGCCCAGTTTCCCTCCTGCCCAGGCAGGGGGTCGGACTTGAAATTCTACAAGGTCCTTTCCAACCCTACTTCTATGATTCTATGACCTGGGGGTTACAGTGGACAATAAGCTGAATGTGAGCCAACAGTATGCCCTTGTTGCCAAGAAGGCTAATGGAATACTGGGCTGCTTTGGTAGGTGTGTTGCCAGCAGCTCAAGGGAAGTAATTATTGCCCTCTATTCAGCACTGGTGAGGCCACATCTGGGCTAGGGACAGACATTCAAAAATCCTGAGCATGAATTGATACAATCATTGCATGTTAGACTAACCTGCATAGATTGAACCAGTTTGCAAGGGAATAGACATTCACTTTTGATTCTGGAAATGCAGGCACATGCTTGCAGTGGCTCATGCTAGAAGCTAAGGGTGGGGCCAGCAGCAGCAAGGCTGAAGGGAAGCTGACCTGGGGGGTATGGTCAGGTCCCCAGCAGGCTGCTAACTATGATTGAGGAGGGGTTTAAACCCCCACCCTGGCCTGCAGGAACCCTAGTCAGGCTGTGCCTGGAGAGGGAGTGGGGAGCAGCCCTTGCCAGGCTTGTCCCCAAAGCCAAACACTGGCCTGCACAGCTCCTCAGGCAAACGGGGAATAAACTTCCCTGTCTTGGCTCTTGAGCACAGGCACAGGGATCCCAGCAGAGCAGGTGAAAGGAATCCAGGAACTTGAGCTGGATCTCCATGTGCCGGTCAGAAGTCACCAGGAGGAAGCTTTTACTCATCCAGAGCAGTGCAGCAGGAGCTGCAGCTGGAGGCATGGGGGACAGAATAGCCCTGCTGGCCCAAGCCAGAATGCAGCTTCTGGTGCAGGTGTTCCTGGTGTTGCTCTGCCCACTTTGCCCCCAGCAGCTGTTCCTCATTCCTCTCCTGCCCCTGCTGTGCTGTTCTGGGTGGCGGGAGTGGAGGGAGGAAGCTTCTGCCCAGTGCTTGGAGCTCTGGCTTCAGCTCCTCGATGCTTTCCACCCACTTGCCCTCCCGCAGGGGCTGCTCATCACACCAAACAGGCAGAGCAAATGAAAGGCATCCAGGAGCTGGATCCAGAGCCCAATGTCCTGGGCAGAATCTCGCCAGGATGAAGCTTTCCGCTTGCCCACCCAAAGCAGTGTGGCAGGGGCAGGGATGGCAGCAGCAGCTGGAGGCAAGGCAAGCAGAACAGCCAGCCAGCTCATGGCTTGTGATGAGGGTGCAGCCGGTAGGGTACTGCACAGGACAGGAGGATCAGCAGTGGCTGCAGGCATATGAACCCCTGTGACAAGCAGCTGTTGGGCTCTGGGGCCACCAGCACCTCTGAGCCAGCCCAGGCAGCCTGCTGCCTGGCCAGCCACTGCCTGTGCTCCTAGGCCAGGCTGTCACAGAACTACAGCCAGCTGGGAAGGATCCTGCCCCTGTGGCCAGGCCCAGGCTGAGGTTCCATGACAGCCCTGTCCAGCCTAGGTGCAGGGAACCATCCCACTGCACAGCTCCCACAGCCAGGACTGTCCCTGGGGGCTCAAATGGGGCAACTGCCCTGGGCCCTGTGCTTTGGGGGGCCCCGCAGATAGTACCATACAGACACCACACCAGGCACCAGACCACACAAGGCACCAGACCATACCAGGTAAGTAATAAAGGGAACACACGCCATCAAGGCACAGGGCACCAAGAGCCCCCTTTGGGGGACTAAAATGTCTTTATACAAATGCCAGGAGTATGGGGAACAAGGAGGAGGAGCTTGCACTCTTGCTTGCTAGCACCCAGTACGACCTAGTCGGACTAACCGAGACATGGTGGGATTCTACACACGCCTGGGCGGTAGGCATTGAGGAGTATAGGTTGTATAGGCGAGTGGCCATCCTCTGGACACTCTCCAGATTCCCCGTGTCCCTCCTGAAGTGCGGCGCCCAAAACTGGACACAGTGCTCCAACTGTGGCCTGACCACTGCTGCATAGAGGGGGAGCATCACCTCCTCTGATCTATTAATCATGCACCTGCTAATGCACGACAAGGTGCGATTGGCCTTGTTGATGGCCTCGTTACACTGCCCGCTCATGTTCATCTTGGAGTCAATTATGACTCCAAGATCCCTTTCTGCCTCCGAGCTGCTGAGAAGGACACTCACCAACCTATAGGTGTTCTGGGGGTTCCTCCTTCCCAGGCGGAGTACCTTACATTTATCTTTATTAAATTGCATCCTATTTCTCTCTGCCCATTGATCCAACCTGTCCAGGTCAGCCTGAATCTGCTATCTGTGTTGGTCTAAAGACATGGGCAGACGAGGCTCTTTGGGTCAATGTGATATTTTTTATTAGGCCAGCTAACCCTGCCCCTGCCCTACTGCCTCCCTCCCTCGATCTGCCCCCCCACACTCCTTCCCCCCACACCTACCAGCCAGATGCTGCTGTCCAAGCTGC